>NC_143553.1:155190000-155267500 GCF_054136105.1 Typopeltis vanoorti | reverse complement strand
ACGTGGCTAGAGAGAGCGCTAGCTCTAGTCCTGTTATAGGAGATATCTCTACGCTGTTCATCCAAACGTAGAAGGATGGATTTAGCAGTCTGCCCATAGTATGGCTTTTCACAATCACATAAAATCTTGTACACTCCTGGAAACTGAGTAGGAAGATGTTTATATTTATGTTTGCTAAGTATTGAACGAAGTTTCGGAAGCGCAGTGAAGCAAGTTTTGAAGTTAAATTTCTTGAGAATCTTGGCCAGTTTTGGTGAAAGAGAGCTGATGTAAGGCAAGGAGATGAAGGCTCTTGGGGAAGAGGGATCTCCAGAAGTAGTTGAGTGCCTGAGGGAAAGAAATTTGTCAATTTTCTTTGCAGAGAAACCATTATTAATAAAAGTTTTTTTAAGAAAAAGGAGTTCATTTTCAATTTCTGTTTCTTCTGTAAGTAATGATTTTGCTCGGTGAGCTAAGGTGGAAATAATACCACATTTGTGTGGGGGATAGTGATGGGAGGAAGCCTGAAGGTATCTGTCAGTATGAGTAGGCTTTCTAAAAATTGAGATTTTAATACTCTCTTCACATCTGGTAAGTTTGAGGTCTAAAAAGGGAAGGCAGTCATCTGATTCCAGTTCGAGGGTGGAAGAGATTTTTTCATGGCACTTGTTTAGGTGGTCTAAAAATAAATAGAGGTTATTGACACGTCTTCCCAGATGAGGAAAATATCATCAATATAACGATATCACAAATTTGGTTTAATGGGGAAGAAGTTAATAGCATTTTCGTCAAAATCGTTGAGAAATATATCAGCGGGAATCGGAGAGAGTGGGCTGCCCATGGCCAGACCTGAGTTTTGTAAGTAGATCTTATTGTCATATTTGAAGTATCCTGACTTTATGCAATGGGAGTGTAAAGCAAAGAGTTGTTTTGATAATTGGTTCTTGAGAAGATCGAAGACTTTTTGAGCAGGCAAATTTGTAAATAGGGAAACAATACCGAAACTGACCATTAAATCTGTTTTTTAAGTTTGATATGCTTGGTTTTAGAAAGAAAATCTGCAGAGTTTTTAATATGTGGAGAGTAAATTCCAGAAAGATTTCTTAGAAAGCTCGCGAGATATTTGGAGAGATTATAAGTAGGAGAGTGTATGCCCTCAACTATAGCTCTGAGTGGGCAGTTTGTCTTGTGAATCTTGGGGAGACCATACAGTCGAGGTACCAAGGGATGAAGTGACCTAAGAGAAAGCCGAATGCTCTTTGTAACTCTAAGGTGGATTTTAATAAATTATTAGTTCTATTGTGTAGTTCCATCATAGGGTCACTAGCAATTTCTGAGTAAGTATCCATATTTAAAAGTTCCAAGATTTTATTATCGTAATCTGACTTGTCTAAGATGACAGTTGCATTCCCTTTGTCTGCCGGATGGATAACTGTGTTACTATTATCTTTCAAGGACTTGATAGCTGTCCTTTCAGAGTAAATTCCGGAGGAGGTTAGTTTGGCAGAAGAAAGCATACTTTCTAACGGTCTAAACTTTGTCACTGCTCCGACATCCATCTCTAGAGAACATCTATTAACAAAGATAGAAAAGGTAGCTTCTTTATTACCAAACAAAGAAGTTAACCTCCTCCGTATGGAAGCAATTTTCTCTATAAATAAAGCTAGACCTCCACCTGACAACATTTCTTACTCTGAAAGGAAAGCAATATATATATATATATATATATATATATATATATATATATATATATATATATATATATATATATATATATATATATATATATATATATATATATATATATATATATATATATATATATATATATATATATATATATATATATATATATATATATATATATATCCTAATCAAATATATACATATATTATAAATATATTAATCATAATATATATATATATATATATTACGAGAATTAATTTTTACTCGGTTGGAATATTACGGAAAAGCTTTAATGACTGTTACCGAGAGATAAAAAGATGATGACAAGATATATTTAAAAAGATACTACTAGTTTACTAGTTTCGTTGAATAGATCAACATCTTCAGGTATCGCAATCAAAGAATTATATAAAAAATTACAGGGACTTAAAATTGTGATAACAGAACAAGTGTAAAAAGAGAGTAGCGTGTTTGAAAAACAAATGCGAGTATGAGTTCCAAACAAACCTATACTACACGCTGTCACGAGTGCGCCAGTACTGAACAGAAGCAACGTGTGCGTCAGAGAGAATGAAACTCAGGCTGTTGTTGATATGAGAGGAATCTAGAGAAATTTCCCTGGATTCGACAATCTTTGTTTCGAGTTCATTGTAGCACACATGGATGTTAGAAGTTTGAGTCCAGTTTACAATGTGTTGGCGGCCTTCGTCTGAGTTAGCTGAAAAGAGAACGTGCTAGAGAGAGCGCTAGCTCTAGTCCTGTTATAGGAGATATCTCTACGCTGTTCATCCAAACGTAGAAGGATGGATTTAGCAGTCTAACTAGTAAAACTAGTAAAACTAGTAAACTAGTAAACTAGTAACTAGTAAACTAGTAAACTAGTAGTATCTTTTTAAATATATCTTGTCATCATCTTTTTATCTCTCGGTAACAGTCATTAAAGCTTTTCCGTAATATTCCAACCGAGTAAAAATTAATTCTCGTAATATATATATATATATATATTATGATTAATATATTTATAATATATGTATATATTTGATTAGGATATATATATATATATATATATATATATATATATATATATATATATATATATATATCCTAATCAAAAGGGATTTGTGAATTTTTAATATTTATCTGGACTTGTTATGGAATCTCTGTAACTTATTCTGGATAACTAAAGCTGTTCAGTTTAATGGACAAGTCCGAATCCCGCATAGCACAAAAAGAACCTTTATTAATGCTTCTTTACCGAAGGTAAGTCAGTTGGTCTCTATCTCCTCCGTACTTCAGTCGGTATAGACAAAGCACTTTTGTCGGAAAGGCCTGAGTTCGATTCCCGTCAGTGAGGTGAGGAACCTTTATCTGGTCACTTTCGACGAAAGGTGAGTTAGCAGGTCTCATACGGAGGTAGGCGGTTTTTCACCGGGAAACTCGGATTGTTCGTCCGCCAGAACAGGCAAACCTGAACACACACGGACTACAGTCAGGAATAATCAAGTCCCAGCCATAGGCCTGATTCGTCAACTATGCCGGTCTGCAGCCCGGATAAAATTTGGGGTGATTGAGATGATGCCGGACTTCCGTGTAAAAAGGACCTTACGGCGGTTGTATCATCATACGCTAACTGACTAACTAACTAGCTGGTCTCTCATTTTGGTGGCAGAGTTTTTCTTCTCGGAAACTTCGATATTTCGTCACGTGAAACAAAAGCACACCCCAATAGGATTACTGAGATTGAGTTAACATCCCAATATTTTTAACAGTACTGTAGTATGTTTATAAAAAAAAGCCACGGTGCTTGGCAATGACAGGACATGAAGCCTCACACGAAATGGATGAAATGGGAATTATTATTTGATTGGTAGATAATCTACAAAAGCCAATCAGTAAATAAAATTTCAAACCAATATTCTGTGTGAACACAGAAATCACTGATGATCTGTTACTTCTTGAATATGATCGATGCGGTCTCTTAAAACGGTAATTCGCATTTTAACATAACAGCGAAGATGGAGGTAACAGTGAAGTATTATCAATTATTCAGAACGTTTCATTTTTTATTAAAATTGTTCCCTAGGATGTTTACATAATCCTTGCCAATTGTTTAAAAAATGGGCATAAGATAATGTAAGAGATATTTTAACCATAAGCACAGTTATATCTGTTGCTTAAGATGAAAATGTTGAATAAAAAAAGAATCTTGCAACAAATCGATTACTGCTTTTCAAATCATGGATAACGGGGAGAGTTTTACATTGTTGCAGTTTTTATCTTAGAAGGATATCTTCCCTACCCCAATGGAACATCTAGGTTTTTCATGACTCAGAACAGGCATCTAGAGGATTCTAAAAAATATTTTCTGTTCATTTGCTTTCTGAGGGGGGCGGAGTTTTCATCATCACTAGATATTTTTAGAATCTCGTCCGACAGGAGAGGAACTCATGACAGCATTTTCAAATAACCTTAGTTAGTCAGTCTAATCTCGGCCATCTCATCTTCATAGTAAATATGTTTCCTCGCTAAACAGAGATGCAGGTTTGAAAACACACGCAAAATTTAGATATACTGAACTTATAGATATTGCTTCCCGGGTAATTACAAGCTATATCATCCTGCTACAAGTGGCTCGTTTCTTTTGAAGTCAAAAAGCAGCAAAAAGTATGGAAGGGCGGAATAATATCGATGAAATGCATCTATCCACCGCAGTACAGATGACCTTACTTACTATCGTCATGGAATGTTGTGTCTTTTTCATTCGCTACGTCATCACTTTCTATATTTTTCCTTATAGTTGCCAAATCTTTTCGTCAATCATTTCTTTATTTGATATGTAGACATTTTCCTCTAAGATATTTGTAATGTGAATTAATGTTATTACTTTGATTTTCTTTTGTAGATAATACTTCACGGAAGTGATCTGAACTCCCTACATCAACATGTTCCTCCTTCTCACTTACCGCCTAAGTATGGGGGGACTGTAGAACCCATCAGTGGAGTGGTACTTTATGAAAAGTTGGTGGAATGGAATCCCACGTACAGATCGTTTTGTGAGTATGGCTATCCAACATGGAAGAGAGGCAGCGATGGTTCAGAGTTTGGTCAGAAATCGTGCTCAGAACCAGTTCTCCGTGGTTATCAGAAGATAGAAGATAATTTTCTAGATTCCAAGTAACCTCAGTGATTAATATTTCTTCAGAAATAAATTATTTGAAGAAACAGCGAAATGGTTATATAATTATTCATGCTGAATATCGTTTGAAATACGTAGAAGAAGAGAAACAGGTGCTTTTAGAAATTAAATTGACTCTGTGAACTCATTAAAATTTAAGAGATTTACATTTCATTTTTGTTTGCTCCTTATGTTCTGTGGTGCATTTTATGTTTAAATATTTTAAATTATATTTATTACACATTACACTCTGGTTGTTAAAGATGTGTTCTTTTTACTACTCAGGAATTAGAAAATTTATACGGGGTTGTTATTGTTCATGTCCTGAGATATGAAACGTTTGAGCAACACCGAGTACGTTTAGAATTTTTTTTTTAATTTAGACGTTTTCAAACGTTTCTAATTTAAAAAAAAAAGTAAAAATGTTTGTAGAACTGTTTGGCTTGTACCATCTACAACATTCAGGTTTACAGAATTCATTGTGGTATGTTTAGGAGGCAACTTTTGGAGTTGTGGAAGGCATCACCTGCTGCTTGAGAAACATTCATTGAAGTATAAAGATCCGAAGTAAACAGAGTTTAGCACTAATCATTTGGTTTTGTCTGTCAGCTAACTAACGTTTCTTGAGTTTCGTTTGACCTTTACATTTCCGACTGACAATGATGGCAGTCACACGTCCTCTCATGCTTTAATTGTGTTGCAATCGTATAAGCAGATGGATGACATTTATGATAACACCTTGCTTAAGTTTACTTATCGTGGCCTGCTGACGGAAAAAGACGAATATGTAGATAATATTAACTGCCTTATATCGTTATTAATTCAGTTTTGCTAAACGAAGTCACTTTGCCTTAACAGGGTGTTGAACTACACTCAACGAGAATATAAGATAACGATTAACTCTAACATTCTTAGATTTCTAAAGAACACAAATACCGTTACTGTTCATTGAGTTCAGATATCACTTGATTCCACACCGTATCAGTTCAAGCACTCTTTCCCAAAGAGACAAGAAGAAAATTTAATCAGATTTGAAAGTACATGGATTCCACTGAAGGTTCTTTCAGAAATTCAAAGCAGCGCTTTATCGCCTGACTATTCTGCATTCAGAATTGTCTGATGATGACTCACCGAAAGTTAAAATAAATAAACGTTACAAACTGTCCTCGACTGAAACTAACATCCAGTCTATGTGCAAATCCATATCGTTTTCACTCTCATTTTGAAATTTCATGTTTTCCAATGTTTTTCCTCCTCTTTATTTGTAATTTCAATAAGGATGCCCAGTAAAAATAAATTTGAATTGTTTTTTATAATACTCTTTATGTAAAATATAGAAAATTCATCAAAGAACAATTGTAATTCATTAAATGTAAAGGCTTTTAATAATCATATTAACATCTTTACATTTATCCTTTTGCAGTTTCCCAACTGGCAAATTTCGTTGGGATAGTTGAAAAGTTGTTGATGGTATAAGGATATTTCTGTAGCCAAGAAATAATACATGAGACATTTACAAAATATTGATCTGGAGATTATATCCAATGAATACCATCTCAAATCAAGAAAACGCACTATTACAGATATACTTTGCTTACGGATAAAGTGTAAGCATTGTGTATTACCGATACACAGTGCTTACACTTTACCTCAGTAATTCAGACTGTGTGTTGCATAAGTGTACGAGATGAAATTCCAACTGGAAATATCAATAATTTTACAATTCTTAAAAAGCAATTAAAGCATTTGTGAAAATGCTTATTGTGTTTATTACAAGCTCTCAGATGATTTTCATCGCCAAATGCGGAATTTCTGTACTGGCAACTTCCGATAATATTCAAAAGCATGTTTGAGGTCGAGGAGATGATTCCCTTCCTGCTGATTATATATTTTACGTAATAATTGCACCTGTATTTTTTCTTATCATCTTCATACGTAAATCATTTGCTATGTAAATACATCTAAATCAGTATGCTCTATTTATTACCTAGGAGAGGTAATCAATAACGATTCTGATATTTAATTCGATTCATGTAACTGAAATTTCTCTCTCTCTCTTACATGCTGCTTTCATAATTTTATATAATTGCTATTATGTGCTATCGGCTCGCTAAGAGACGTTCAATATTCATTCAGTTTCTATTGATATCACTTGATTTTGCAACGTCTACATGATGCGTTTTTGTGTGTTTTCAATATTCTATGGGAAAACAAAAGGGAAAATTATGTGCCACGCCAGTCCACTGATCTGGCACATTATTGGATTGGCTCGGCAATTTAACCAGCTATGGTAAAGAGGCTTAGCTGCAAAGTGGATGACAGCTTAAAGGGTATTTGTGAATTTTAAGGAAAATAAAAAAAAGGAAGGCTTCTAAGTAATTACAGTCTAATAATTCTCCTAATAATAACACTAAAGTTGTTTACTGGACTTTCAGCAAGTTCGATTAGTCACATTTATCAAGACATTAGCGTCTGCCCATTGAACCAAAGTTATTGCATAGATTCAATAATGAACTATAATCGATACATGGTTTTGAAAATTAAAATTTCGAAAAGTTCAACTCTTCCTGAAAACTGATATTTCTGAGAAACTGATTATATTTAGCACCTTTCAACAAAAATAAAGCATTCGCAGTCAGTATTCCAAAGACTTTAGAAGCAAATGGAAATTGCCAAGGAATTTATTATAAAATGCTTTTCATCATGCGACCATCAAGTAAAGTGATACGTTTCTGATTTTTATTCTAGAACAGCCAGTATTAGAATACTAGCTATTTAAGAATAAAAATCAGAAATGTGTATAATAACTCAAATATTGCAAAAGATTAGTAAGCATAGCAAATGCCAAACTTTGAAGAGATAAAAATAAATGAATAGTAAATTACCTGCTCAGTTCTTGCAGCTCGTTTGCTGACACTATAAGCTTGTTTGAGGCATTTAAATCTTGAACGTATGTAGGAAATATATGATTTTCAGACTTGTAAAGAAAATAATTGAAACAATTATTGAACACGAAAATACAGAAATATCAAGGAACTGAAAAATTCAGATATATGCGCATCTGCACCACAGCATGTAGGATATTACTGGAGTCCAAAAATTTGTATATATATTGATATGGCAATAACAGGGATTCACATTTCCAAAATGGGGTCAATGATCTTACATAGGGCGATGAAATTCATCTCTCTTCAAAATATATTAATAAGACAAACATGCGAATGGTTGGATTTAGTCCCACAGTCTGTTGGATGGAGATCAGATAGACTATCCGCTTTTGAAACGAAATTAGCAATTACGTTATATAATTTATTTAAATTAAGGGGATATTAAATCCCACATTGTTTTCGGTTTCAGCCTTTTTTGAGACTTCATCAGTGAGTCTTTAGGAGAAGGAAAATGAGAAGACAATTTGTCTTTTTTAATCAAGTTTCAATACCTCGAGTGCCTATTCCTTATATCTCCGGTATTTCAGAACCTATCGCAAGAATTTTAAAGAAATATGATTTAACAACTACGTATTCACCTATTAACAAATTGTCTTCTCATTTTCCTTCTCCTAAAAACAAACGCTCAACTTTATCTCTTCCTGGAATTTATCAAATTCCTTGCAACTGTGATCTCTCCTATTTTGTACAGACTGAACGTTCTCTTGAAAAAAAGAATCCAAGAACATCAATCCTCCATTCTTCACAACAAACCTGAAAAGTCTGGATTGGCTCAACACGGGATTGAAACTGACCACAGCATCTTTTGGTCCAGGACTCGCCTCTTACATAGATCCCGTTATAGGTTCGAACGTTTGTTCAAGGAAAGCGTGGAGGCCTTACTCCATCGTCCCAACCTGAATCGTAATGACTGTATATCTATATCAAAAATCTGGGAAAGTCTAATCAAGATTACTCATTAATTTTTTTTTCCAATCATGTCTCTACTTCAAAATGTTTTGTTTTATATTTAATACTTAGTGATATATCACCACGCGGCGTGTTCTATTTTTAACGATCTATTGTTAGTATTCTAGCTTGTATTTTTTTAAACTGTTCTTGTACTACCACTGAAGATGGCCAGCTATTTCCAGACCGAAGTATTTGGTTAATTAAATATCTTTCTTGTGTTTATGTGCATTTATCATTCAGTCTTATGTCACAAGTATCCTTAAAACAGCACATCATTTAACAAGTACCAAAAGAACGAATACATATTAATACACTTTGACATAACGTAAGCAAAACGGTTGCAATCAGCGGATAAAAAATATGAAAAAGTAATGAATTTTGATTTACTACAAGCAACGCTACCCTTTGGGTCGAGAAGATTTTAGCCCATCCAGGATGGGAATGGTACGAAATCAAATTCTTCTTCTTAGCTTCACGTATTAGGCAATTGTTTGCCTGTACCGTTTTCAAGAGTTTAAAATGTCTTCTGCCCATCTCCTCCTGTGGGTCTTCCTCTTGATAGGTGTCCCTTTAGTGTATATTTCCAGACAATATTTGGCCATCTGTACTCATTCATTCTTTCTACGTGGTTTTTCCAGTTCTTGCTATATTTGGTGATGTCTTCCATTATGTTAATTATGGATAATTGTTTTTATTAGTTGTTTATTATATTTATTTATATTTAGGTTTATTATATCACTTATTTGTTTATTATATTTATTTATATTTAGGTTTATTATATCACTTATTTGTTTATTATATTTATTTATATTTAGGTTTATTATATCACTTATTTGTTTATTATATTTATTTATATTTAGGTTTATTATATCACTTATTTGTTTATTATATGCGATTGATCAATATAATCCCATTAAAAGTCTTCTGGATAATTGTTTTCTTATTTCTTCGTTTCTTATCATGCCTACTCTTTTATAGCCTGCGAGAGGTCTTAGGAACTTCATTTCTGCAGCTTCCACTTGTCTTTATCTTGTTCTCCCCAAGTCCATGTCTCACTGTCATATTCCAAATTCGGTTTGGCTATTATTTTATAGAGTTTTATTTGGGTTATTCTCGACATCTGTTTATTGAAGTGCCTGTTCAAAGTTCCAATGACTGCTAGGAATTTTTTTATGCATTGTCGATTTCTCCATATTTAAATTTCTTCACTTATTCTGTTACTTTGTTGTGGATGACTAGTTTGCATCTTTTAATTTCTTTATCTTGAAATGCTAATAATTTCGTTTTATTTATTGAGATTTTCATATTATACTGTTCTATTGTTTTGTTCAATACATGTAGAGTTGTTTGTAATTGGTCTTAATTTTCAGCAAAAATAACTTAATCGTCAGCATACAAAAGGTGGTTAATTCTTCATTTCTTATTTTAATACCAAGAATTTTACTTAAGTATAAAGAGCTAATAAGCTTCATTTCGGCAATGAAAACATTACTTAAATTAAGGGGATATTAAATCCCACATAGTTTTAAAACCGAATAAGAAACTCAAAGATTGGAATCAGAGAGTTTCTTGCCGAATATAGTAAACTATAAAGTATCGGCGACCCTAGCGTTAGCCAATGCAAGTGATCCTAGTACGTAGTACAATACCAGGGCAACTCGTTGCAAAGGTGGGGGAAGTTCATCTGAACTTCCCCCACCATCTGATTTAATATCCCCTTAATTTAAGTAATGTTTTCATTGCCGAATTGAAGCTTATTAGCTCTTTATACTTAAGTAACTTAATGGTTGCACCTGTTTGGAAAACTCATTCGCAGAGTACATAAGTTCTTTTCGCTATACACTTTGGTATTAGGTCTAGCTACTCACTGATGAAGCCTCAAAAAAGGCTGAAACCGGTGGGGGCTATTATGAGTTCGCTCTCTTAAGGTTTTTGCCTTAAGGGAGCAATTTGAGTCTCTGGGGAAAGTGTTCTCCGGCACGGCCTGCTGAGGGGTTTTGTCGGTGAATGATTTTCTTTGGAATTTGAGCGGGTCTGCTCGGTGGTGGCGTGTGGGTGGAAGGCCATCACTGAGTGGAGCCAACGCTGAGATGGACGGTCTTTCGCCCACGATTGAGTGGCCTAGGGATCGTCCGAATTTTTAGAGACGGCTTTACTTATTCATAAGGCTGAAACCGGTGGGGGCTATTATGAGTTCGCTTCTTTGGGGTTTTTGCCTTAAGGGAGCAATTTGAGTCTCTGGGGAAAGTGTTCTCCGGCACGGCCTGCTGAGGGGCTTTGTCGGTGAATGATTTTCTTCGGAATTTGAGCGGTTCTGCTCGGTGGTGGCGTGTGGGTGGAAGGCCATCACTGAGTGGAGCCAACGCTGAGATGGACGGTCTTTCGCCCACGACTGAGTGGCCTAGGGATCGTCCGAATTTTTAGAGACGGCTTTACTTACTCATAAGGCTGAAACCGGTCTGGGTAGTGACCTTCCTCCATAATGTAATAACAGCATACATTTCCTAGGAAATGTGTTTTTGCATTATGGAAAATACCTAAGAATAGCGATCTGAACTTCCCCCACCTTTGCAACGAGTTGCCCTGGTATTGTACTACGTACTAGGATCACTTGCATTGGCTAACGCTAGTGTCGCCGATACTTTATAGTTTACTATATTCGGCAAGAAACTCTCTGATTCCAATCTTTGAGTTTCTTATTCGGTTTTAAAACTATGTGGGATTTAATATCCCCTTAATTTAAGTAACCAAGAATTTTGTTTTTATTCCACTCTCTTGAAAATATATTCAAGAGAGTGAATAAAAACATGAATAATAAACATATATATATATATGTGTGTGTGTGTGTAATAAATTTTTTAACTTGGTGATATTGTATATTAGGATAACCAAGTAATTTTTTATAAACTTGGTTATTTTAACTCCTAATCCCAAGTATGCAAACAATTAAGTTTGCTCCTGAAACAAAGTTCAAGTCTAAAGATGGTACAACACCAGGGCAACTCATTGCAAAGGTGGGTAAAGTTCTGATCACTATTCTTAGTATTTTTCCATAATGTAAAGCACATCTCACTATAAGATGTATACTGCAATGCATTATGGGTGGTCACTACCCAGACCGGTTTCAACCTTTTTTGAGGTCTCCTCAAATATTAAAAACAAAAACACCTTCTTGCAACTTCTATAGGTAAAGGTGATAGGGCTCCGTATTACTAAAACCTTGGTATTTAGGGTCTAGCTACTCCACTTCCTTGAGCGAGACCTCTATTGGTTTTAATTTTTCTGTTGCTTTATTATTAATTTTGATACAGCTTTCTTCCATTATATTTCTATTGTTTTTGTGGTTTGATGTGGAGCTTTCAATTCTTACAGTATACTGATTAATTTTGTTCTGTTGGTTTGATCGTGTGCTTTCTCATAATTCAGGACGGCCATACATGTTGGCACGTTAAATTCCATTCTTTTTTCTATAATTTGTTACAGTGTAAATGTGGGATCTGTGCGGGCTCTTCCTTTCCTAAAGGCACATTGTTCTTCTCTAATTATTTCCTCGGCCCATGGTGTTAATTTACTTTTAATTATATCCAGATATATTTTATCGTCGTCGTCGTCCGGTAGCATCCTCTAGCAAGAGGGTTGCAGCAGATGAGCAGCTCTTCTCCATTTCTCTCTGTCTGTTGCTTCCATCATTCTTAAACCAGTCCATTCCACGATGTCATTAAACCACTCTCTAGTTGGTCTTCCACGTCTTCTCTTCCACTCAACTTTCCCTTGTAATATAGTTCTTGTCAGGTGTCCCGAAGAACCTCTCAGAAGATGTCCTGCAAATCTTGTCTTTCTTTGCATAATATTCTTTAATTTCCATCCCAACTCGTCTTATAACTTCTTGATTTGATATTCTTTCTGTATAGCTAATCTTTTCCATCTTTCTATAACACCACATTTCCAATGCATTAATTCTTTCCATATCTCTCTTTCTTAGTGTCCATGACTCACTTCCATAACTTGCAATACTCCAAACTGTTGCTTTAACTATTCCAATAACGCCTATTTTAGTGTTCTTGTTTATTAAAATTCTCTTCATTTCCATAAATGCCGATTTAGCTTTGCCTATTCTATTTCTAATGTCCAACTCTGAAGTTCCTTTCTCTGAGATCCAGCTACCTAAATATTGAAATCTTTCCACTTCTTCTAAAATATTTCCTCCACATCTTATTTTTACATTATCTCCTATTTTTCTACCCATTATCATTATCTTGGTCTTTTTTGTGTTAATTCTTGGTCCATACTCTTTACAAGAGTTTTCAATTCTTTGAATAATTTGTTGTAACCCATTTTCACTTTCTGCCATCACTACCACATCATCCGCATAACTTAAGTTATTAATGATTCTTCTGTTTATTTTTATTCCTTCTTCTACATCCTCAAGTGCCTCTCTAAACATTTGTTCGCTATAAAAGTTAAACAATAATGGTGATAACTTGCATCCTTGTCTGACTCCTCTCTCCACCGGGAATTCTCCTGTTTCCTCTCCATTTACACACACTGACGCTATTTGTGAGCAATATAATCTCTTTAAAATTTCCAAATCATAAGAGTCAATATCAGTATTTTCTAGAATGTCAAAAAGCCTTTCATGTTTCACTGTATCAAATGCCTTTTCAAAATCTATAAATCCCAAAAACAACTTTCCACCATGGTTTAGTGTTTTCTCCCCAATAATTCTTAGACAAGTTATAGCCTCTCTAGTTCCTCTGTTGGTTCTGAATCCAAACTGTTCCTGGTTCATTTCTTTTTCTATTTTATTCTTAATTCTCTCTAAAATTCTCTCTAAAATAAAGAGTTATGATTTTATAACTCTTTATTTGAGGTTTATATATATCATGTTCTAATCTTGATACAAATTTTCCCCCGTGTTGCCTTCTGATTTTCCTGGTTTCTCGTCTTGTTATTGCTCTGATTCTTTTATATTCTATTTCATTTTCTATATTTCCGTCGTTTAACCATTTAATGTACGTTTATTTTATTTTTCTTATTAATATGCTAGTTTGGGGTTCCAGGTTCTAAGTCCTTTTCGCAGTTTTGTTCCTATGGCTTCATATTATACGTTGCTTGTTTTACTATTTGTTTAATGTTTTGCATTGCACTTTCTATATCTGCACAGTATCTTCATTTATTTTCTTCGTATGATTTCTAAGTAATCTTTAATATAGTTCTCTGATATTACTTGCTGTAACAGTTCTATCTTAAATTGCTCCTGCTTTCATTTTTTTGTGCTTGTATATCCTCTATATAGTTGTACTCGGCAATATCTTACCATCCATGTTCTTTTGTTTTTCACCCACTATTATATAGTCAATGATGCTTTAATATCCTCTGAAATTAAGGAAATAATAATTTGCTCAAATTCATGTTCATAACATTATTAACATGAATATGTAACCGCCAAATTGAGGTTTTAAGTTTCATCAGGCGGAATCCACAATGCTCGGAAAGAAATAATCTCTGAAAGAACCGCAGCCGACTGACACATCAATGATGACGACAACAACAAAAAAAAAAAAAAAGAAAGAAACGTAGAAGCGATGAACAGCATTTGAACCATGCGCTAAGTATTAACCACACTGACTGACTAAACTGATACCTCCTTTTCCTTCTCCGCTTACGTATATTAGGTCTAGTGGCCCGTTAAATTCGTATTAGGCATGGCCTATTACGATTTGAAATCGAGACCGCCTCCAGGATAAGGTGGTTAGCCGTATTCCTCCCGGTGCGTCCAATGTCTGTAGATGATTCACGTGACCGGTTTGCCTGTTCTGGGAGACGAAAAACCCGAGTTTCGGGGTAAAAAAAAAAACTATTACTTCCGTATGAGAAAACTCGATTTCGCAAAGATAAGATGTCGGTAATTGCAAACGTGCACTAAAAGCTCTTGACTTTAGTGCAGAAAATTCTTCATCAACACCGACCCGAAATTCAAACCCACTCGTACATTGCCATTATGTTGTCGTCGATTGTAAAATAGTTTCTAAAATTCTTCGTGAACTTTATTAAACGATTTTCAATATTTGCAAATAAAACTTTGCTGTGTTGCTCTTCTGCCTTGTAGATTTTGATAAATTCATTCACATTTGCAAACATTTCTAATTTTTGTTGCTTTACCTTTTTCTTCCATGCCTCTACATTTTTACAAAAAGCATTAACTTTGTCACTCATCTCTAAGACATGAGTATTTTTTCGTTGAAGTTGCAGGTTTAGTATATTTAATTTCTCGAATATGTCCACCAAGTAGCTCAATTTCATCACTAATAAGCGGTATCTAAACTTTTCTGCTTCTTTGTGATTTTCCTCTTCCAAAACATTGTTATTTCGTCTCTTAATTAGTACACACATTATAAACATTTTTCCTGTGATAACTATCTTGTCTCACAGTAAAATAGTAACGTTGAATGTTTCGCTCTAGCCATGTCTTGCAAAGTTCAGAAAACAGTCTTGATTTTAAGGGTCTAATTTTTATATAATTCACCACGGTTATAACTGTTGTTAACACAATATTTATACCGGGACTCATCTCCTTTGCATCAAGAGCCGCTCTATGAATCATGCAATGTGTTCAAATACACTGTGGGGATTTTTCCCTCACAAGGGCTTGCAAACTTTTAAACCTTCCATGTATAATTCGAGCGTCATATGTGCAAATTCTAACACACTGTTCCTACTGTATATTGGCCTTGAATATAAAATCGTCCAAGATTTTGAACAATTCAGGTACCCTGGCTCTTCTTTCTATTGGTTTACAAAACAATAACTCTTCAACTGCTGAAAATCGAACATAAGTAATTAAATGAAAATCTTTGTTGCTATCTGTTGTCTCGTCAAGCTGAATTGAGAATAATTGGTCACAAAGCTTCGACAAAAGCTTTTGCTTCATATCTTCACATATATCACCAATTCGCCGAGCAATAATATCATTTGATAGAGGTATGTACTGTAGTTGTTTAGTAAAACTTTCTGCAAGCACAGCACAGCACAATATCAATCGCAGCTGTTAAAATTAGGTCTTCTCCGATAATGTGAAGCTTTTTGCACCTAGCTGTTTTATATGCACTTTTGTAAGACGCTAGTAATTTTTCATTTACAGACAAAGACCTTCTCGAGGTTTGTTAACATACTCCTTAAAGTATCTTCAAATATCTTTTAAATTTATTCAGTTTCATGCTCTCAGCTGCTTAAATTTTCGAATAAATAGCACACAGTGGTCTTTCTTCATCATTTACTTTAGTCTTTGTAAAACTGAAGTCTAAATATTCTGCTGCATACTTTTCTTTACTTTCGGAGTGATATTCTGTGAACCTGAATTTGTTGACGTCGACTCCACAGTCCTCAGATGCCCTCTTAGGTCCAATTAAAAATCATCCATATTTCCACACTAGAAAAGATTATTTTTATTCCGAGTATCACAGTCATTATTTACGCAACATGCCTCTTAAGAGATGTATTAGCTGGTTTTAAAATTAAGTATATTTTCACCTTTGGTATGAAAGCTATAGTGTAGTCGTTCTATCAACATATCTGTTTTGTCGGCAACTAATCTGACTGCTCCTTTATGTAGATATATATAATTTGTATGACTATTGGAGTATTTTTCTGTTTCTATAGCATATAACTGATTGTCAGAAGATTGTAAGCTTTCTTTTTATATTAATCTCTCTCATTTAGATAAGGATTTCTCGTACCTTTTTTTTGTTTTTATCACTGATCATTATACATGGCACAAACTCTCGTTTTAAGAATTTTCTGTGTCATTTCTAGGCAGTGTGATGTTTGTGTGTGTGTGTGTGTGTGTGTGTGTGTGTGTGTGTGTGTGTGTGTGTGTGTGTGTGTGTGTGTGTGTGTGTGTTCCAAAGAGAACAACGTCTTCAAAGTGAAATTACAGAAATACCTTTTGATATACACGAAAATGTAAATGTATAATTTCTCCCATATACTTTCAGGGGAGAAACCTGGAGAGAGAAAGTTATCCATTCTGCTTTTCATGGTTGACGGCGTGACGAAAGAGGGCTGCGAATAACAAAGGACGAAGGTACATCAAACGGTGGTACGGGGAAGAAGCGAAAAGATTGACTTTTTATGATTGTCATTATGTTGGAGGAGACTAAGTTAGAACTATAAACAGGTAGTTTTGTGGCTGTTTTTTTTTCGTTTCCGTTTAAGGGTAGGTTTTGATAAATTCATGCATCCAATTAATTGTATATGTGCTGACTGAATATAAAAGAATGTATACACAAAGCAGGAAAAATGTTCGTTTGGAGTCAGACTTTTCACTAGCACAGCGAAGAAGCACCATTAGAACTTTCTTTGAAATGTATGTTGACTAAGACTTTTCTGATGTAATTTTGCCGTAAGGCGGAATGTGGTTCAATATTTCTGGTGTGATAGGAAATATTCTGCTGTGATTGATAACCATAACTTATGATTTTAACGGCGCAAGGACTGCCGGTTATTTATGCAGGAGTTGAAAAAAACTGTCTGGAGTAAGCTTTAGTTTCCATGAAAATAAAGCCATCTGGAAGCAGAAGGGCGAATATAAGGGACGCTTATGACTTGTGATGAGAAAGAGACGGAAAAGGAGGCAAGTTTTCTGTTGTTGGCCCTTTCAGATTTGAATTTGTTGTAGTTGCGCATGAAGCTTGGCATCCTGTAGACAAAACTGTGTGTGGTGTGCTAACTTTTTTTAAATCACCTTTGTACACTTGTTGTTCAATTATGAGATAGAAAGTAGGCTGGAGTTTTTGTGGATTTGTGAATGAATATTTCTTCCCAGTGAGAATAATCTCTATAACTAACCAGGTGTTTGAATTAGAAGTGTTCAAGGTAGTATTGATTGTAGAAAGGAAGTCCTAGAGGTTTTCGCAATTGAATTTCTTGTGGTATGAACATAGCAGGACGGTATCGGTTAAAGAGCGTTGACGTATTAGTGAAGCATTGATGAAGGTTATTCTATGGAAGAGGAAAATTAAATATGGTTGTGGTCTAAATTATTCTTAGCAGAGATGACTTCTACGATATGCATTGAAGGAGAACTGGTGAAGAAACCATCAAGGTATTCATAGAGGGTAGTGTTTTATCGGGTATTCCAGTTAGTTGATGAACGATTGTATAGAAAATACTACCACTTGGTAGTTGAAAATGACAAAGAAAGTCTTACTCACAATAAGGTAATGAAGAGATGACTTTATTTCTGGGATAAATGGACTGAACAATATTGAGTTTCATAGGGATACGAAGTTAGAGTGATTATCAGAATTTGAAGAGTTGTAAACAGTCAAAGAATGTTACGGAATGAAAATGACAAGTCACAGAAGGTAAGGAAGTAATCGATATTCGATCTCACAAGAGAACACGTGTGACACCCTGGTGCTCAAGGCATTGTCCAAATACAATTTGAAGAGTAGGCAAACTGTAGATACGAGTTTAGAGGTTTAGTCAAAAATAGAAGTTTTAATATAAAATTATGACAGATGTAGGTGACGGTGTGCACCATTTACGTTAGCGTTAATGTTATGAATGTTCGTGAAAATAGACATAAAAGTAATTTTTATTGGAGTTTATATATATATATATTTTTTATATATTATTTTTATTAGCGTCAATTTTTGAAGATTTGTTGTAAAACTTTTCATGATACTCTGCTCGCGTTTTGTACTTTCTGTGGTGTGTTTCAGTGAAGAATTGAATGTAGAGTTTGACCATGTATAAAAGGACTCTTGGCTTGTTGTCTATTCAGGGAGTGCTCAGTCTTCTTGAAGCCTCACGTACGTCACATTTATGTATCATCTAGGTCTTGGAAGTGGAAACGCATAATAATTCATATATTCGAAATATGTACGTATTGGTTATAAAATGATCATCGAATAATACTGTTCATTCATATATTTCCAATCGCAATGCTAAATTCCTGTAGGTTTTTTTCGACGCTTTAATGTATCTCGACATGAAGGTCTGCAGGTTTATAATTTACTTGCTGATTAAAATGACAGGAAACACATTTAATGAATAAATATGACAATAACAATGTGTTACGACCAAAAGTTAAAAACATGCAAACGAAAAATGCCCCATTGAAGATAAGCAACAATTTTAATTAAAATTCCACAAATTTTGGAGATTACTAACAGACCACAAGATCATTTTGAACTTGGAACGCATATTTCTTTATTTTACCTCATGTACCGAAAACAGTATACATGAAAAATTCGGCAGTTGTTTACTGTAGTTGTTATTTTTGTTCTTCTTCTTCCAGCGCTTCCAGGCGGCTTTCTATATGATGTTCACCTACTGGGATGTGTTTGAGGGTGGAAAGGTATCTTGCATCTTTCTATAACCATGGAGAACTGGTTCTGAAGCCTCCTTCTGACCAAACTCTGAACCATCGCTAGCACTCTTCCAGGTTGGATAGCCATACTTTGAAAAGGAACGATACTCAGGGTTCCATTCCACCATCTTTTCATACAGTTGTATTCCACTGATAGGTTCTCTGGTTCCGCCATACTCAGGCGGCAAGTAAGAAGGAGGAAGGTGTTCATGTAGGGAGTTCAGATCACTTCCATGAACTATTACCTGAAACAAAAAATAATATATATATATATATATATATATATATATATATGTGTCAATTCACAGTCAATAAATATCATATGGTAAAAAGCATACATGTGAATAAATAAAGTTTTAGCATGTGATGAACTGTGCAATTATCATTCCTTATCATCATCATAATGAATATCAGTTTTCCATCCTGATATGCATAATTAATAATCTCATATGAATAGTATTAGTCGATTACTTTTCATCACACGTATATTATGATATCTAATATTTCGGTCTTCTAGGGAGCACTTCTGGCTATATCAATCCACCTAGATCCTGTTCTTCCATTGGATCATTTCCTGTTATTTTTTTCATCTCATTTTCCTTAATTCACCACACACCTTAGAATAGTCCTGTTCACACGGTCATGAATGCAAGCAACGTCAAGAAACTTGTCTTATCACCTTTTTCACATCAAACAACCTTCCGGTATTTCGTAAGGTGGTGCGGTCGCAAGTAACAGTAAGCAGCTATCAAGAAGACTCTCGTTTTAAATCTTTTTTTAAGATAGTTAATTGCGAAGTAAATTGCGCAGACCTTATATAGTGTCCATACAGTGTATAGAATATATCCTCAAACCCTAGGATTACCAACATCAGTTGTCATGGCCTACTGACCTCCGTACAACTGGACTCAAGCAGAAGAGCGAGAGAGAGAATTATTTTAGTCCATCTTGGTAAATGGAGATACACTTAAAGGCTTGTCAGGAAACAGCTTTTGACTCATCTGATGTGTGTGTAATGTGTGAATTATAGCAACAACTATCATTTTTACTGCGCAGGGTTGAGTTCAAAGAATTATCGAAAAACTGAAGGCAGAACAGGATATGTCGTCCGTGCAAATTTACTGATAATTTAATAATAAGCATACGGCGATCGCTTCCTGTGTCCCAAGTAGGCTACATTCCAGTGCTGACGAGCTTTCCCATACAAATGAGTCACCTAGCACTAACAACTTCTATTGCTAACAAAACAAGTGTGATCTGCGACTTAAAGAATGAAGTATGCGAACTAGAAAGTAGTGTGGAGCACATATATGCCAAAATAGATCAGTGTCCATGTCCTAATCTATTAGGGCATGAAGTTAAATTGATAACAGGCAATAAACAGAAATTTGGAAATAGTTGGCGTCCCTCAAAACGCAAAAAAATCTTATATGATATTATTTAAAAGATTCTCACAAACTTCAAGTTAATTTTAATGAAAATAACGTCGAAGCAGTCTACCTATTCCATAATTAATGCACAAAAAATGCAGGTGTAAGCAAACAAGGAAATATGTTATTATATATAATATGCATACAGAAAATAACAACTGAAATGGTTCAAAAGCAAGCTAAAAAGATAAAACAATTGGTCAACATCCGGGAAGGATGAATTACATGGCTACTGGGTGAAATATCTAACAGGCATACACAAAATCCTTGCTAACCAATTTTATGATGTTTTAGAAAGAAATAGCAAGAAAGAGTGGCTCACAGCTGGGAAAACGCTTTTGATCATAAAGGATAAAGAAAAAGGTCCAAACCCTAGAAACTCTCCGACCAATAAACTGCCTGCCAACAACTTTTAAGCTACTCACAGGCTTACTAGCTGACAAAATATACAGCTATCTTAAAGTAAATTCTCTTTTCCCAATTGAACAAAAAGGTAACAGCAAAACTTCTAGAGGCCCAAAAGACCAATTGCAGATTGATAAAATGATTCTTAAAAATTGCAAACGTAGAAAAACCAACCTCCATATGGCTTGGATAGATTATAAAAAAGCGTTTGATTCGATGCCTCATAGTTGGATTTTAGGATGCATAGAACTATTCAGTATTAGCGAAAACGTACAAAAATATTTGCAATCCAGCATGAAAAACTGGAAAACAACGTTGTTTTCCAGTTTTTCATACTGGTTTTGTTTTGGTTCTGAATAGAGAGGAAATTGTAGATTATTATTATTATTATTTCGGCGACTCCAGGAGTCCTTAGACTCATCGAGGGAGGCCCTAAACATCGTGTCCACACAACTATGCGATTACATTCTCACAGTATCTATCATACCTTGCCTTGAACTCGTTCACCGTCATAGCACCCACAACAGACTCTGGCAGCTTATTCCACTCATTTACCACTCTAAAAGTAAAGAACCCAGCTCTAAAATCCCTGCTAACCACACTCTTGCCCAGCTTCCATAGGTATCCCCTAGTTCTCCTACCACCAGTTCTGATCTCAAAATATCCTCTGAATTAATCCTATAGAATCCCTTTAGCAATTTGAATGTCTCAATCATATCTCCCCCCCCCTCCGCCTATCAACTAGTTTCTGCAACCCACAAATCTTCAACCTGTTCTCATATGGATCATTCCATAGACCTGTTATCATCTTAGTCACTCGCCTCTGGATCCTCTCCACCTCCTCCCCATCAAGAAGGAACCGAGGTGACCAAATCTGGGCACAGTAGTCGAGATGAGGTCTTATCAAGGCTCGGTACAGAGGTACAATAACTTGCTTGTCTCTGTTCGTCAAGGTATTTTTCAACAACCAAGAGTTGATGCGCTGATTTAGCTACTTTTGCAATGTTCCCCCTAAACTTGATCTCCCTATCCACCAACACTCCCAAGTCCCTGGCCTCATCAATCTCTTGGAGTACAGTTCTACCCATGTGGTATACTGCTGCTAATCTTTTCACCCAAAAATGCATAACCTTACATTTTGTCACATTAAATTGACACCCATTCTCCTTAGCCCAGAACTCCAATCTATCTAAGTCATCCTGCAAGACTTTGAAATCTTCTGCATTCACTATTGCCCTACTCAACTTTGCATCATAAGCGAACAAATGAATTGTTCCACTTAGATCCTTCCCTATATCGTTAATGAACAGATTAAACAGCAGTGATCCAAGAACAGAACCCTGCGGCACACCACTAGTCACAGGCCGTCTTTTGGAATCTACTCCTGAATAAACTACTCTTTGATATCTCTCCATCAACCAACCACCTATCCATCTCACCAACCCTATATCCATTCCCATATGTTGTAGTTTACGGATTAGTATTCCATGTGGTATCCTGTCAAACGCCTTTGCCAGGTCCATCAGTATCACTGTAAACCCATTTCCCTTATCCAGTTCAGCCGTCACCTTGTTATAAAACTTGAGCAAGTTACTGAAGCATGATCTAACCTTCACAAAGCCATGCTGTCCCCTGTACAGTATCTCATTTTGATCAATCCATTCCTGTATTTTTCCCTTGACTACTTTCTCAAAGAGAAATAGATATAAACATAAAAAAGGGGTATCTTTCAAGGAGACTCATTATCTACTCTATTGTTTATCTTGTCATTGATCCCCTTCCCCTTAACTAGAATTTTAAATAAAACTGCTCATGGTTATCAAACTGCGCAAAAACGTGCAAAGATGTCTCACCTTTTATACATGGACGATCTGAAGTTTTATGAAAAATCAGACAATGAACTCGGATCATTGCTTAATACCGTGCAAATATTCAGTCGAGATGTATCAATAGATTTTGGCTTAGAGAAATGTACAATTGCTGGAATAACAAGAGGAAAGTTTGAAGATCTGAACGAAATCGAGCTGCTCAATGGTGAAATAATCAAAGCAATAAAATTCGAAGACAGCTACAAATATTTGGGAATTTTCGAAGCAGCAGAAATTCTGCACAACAAGATCAAAGAACTAGAGCAGAATATATAAGACTACTAAGAAAACTCCTTAAGTCAATGCTTAATGCTGGAAATTTGGTAAAAGCAATTAATACCTCGACCATACCTCTTCTGAGATATTCAGTAGGCATTGTTGAATGGACAATCTTCCAGCTACAGTGGAAGACTTAGACCAAAAACCTCGAAAATTAATGATAATGTCCCCTGCCGTCAATCCTCGCAGTGATAGTGATAGGATCTATTTATCAAGCAAAAAAGGAGGTAGAGGATTATTACGAGCAAAGAAAGCTATTGAAGAAAAAAACTAAACTTGAATGATTATCTGCAGCAAACAACGAAAAAATTTCTAACTGAGGTAAGCAAAGAGTTTATTTAAACCCATGGAGTCAAAATTGGAATAAAAACCAAGTAAAAGTGAGAACTGAAAGATGGAAAAATAAGGCATTGCATGGAAAATACCTTCACAGCATAGAGGAAAGCGCTGATAGTAACTTGACCTGGCAATGGTTGAGAAATGCAGCAATAAAGAAAGAAACAGAATCGATAATTTTTGCAGCGCAGAACAGGCCATTAAAACCAATGTTATGAAGGCAAAAATACAAAAAAATCAAGAAGACAATAAATATAGATTGTGCAAAGAAAAGGAAGAAACGGTAGACCACATTATAAGTGGATGCAGCAAAATCGCACAAATTGTGCACCGTAAAGGGCATGATAACGTAGCTAAGATATTCACTGACATTTACGTAAGAAGTATGGGTTTGAAGTATCTAAAGACTATTGGAAGTATAAAGTCCACCAGAAAGTGGTTGAGAATGAAAAAGCTAAAATACTCTGGGATTTCAAAATCCAACATTCCAAAAGCTTGGAATGTAATACCCCCGATACTACAGTGGTTGAAAAAAATGAAAACAAGAGTGTTAAGTTCATCGAAATATGAGTACCAGGAGATAGTCGCTTTGATGACAAAGAAAATAAAAAAATTATAGAGTATCGCGATTTGCAAGTCGAAGTTGAACGAATCAGGCAAAAAAAACGAAAGTTATTCCCATAATAATAATAATAATAATAATATTATTATTATTATTATTATTATTATTATTATTATTATTATTAGGTGCTTTAGGCGCCATCCCTAAAACATTGAAAAAACATCTATACGCACTCGAGTTAGATGGATTAAAAATTCGGCAGCTGCAAAAGGCTGCTTTGTTCGGCACAGCTTTCATTTTCAGAAAGTATTTCCACAACTCATAGGCTCTTGGGTAGGGCTTGAATTAGTGGAATATAACCAGCCTTTTACTTAAGACTGAGAGAGCGAAGCGAAGCAAATCAAATACATACATACATACATGAAAGATATTTAAGGACTAAAAAGCCGAGAATTAATTAAAAGATTTAATGATAAAAAACACAACTGGTTTCGGCGTTTTACAGCCTTCATCAGGTATCTTTTTAGAAAGAGGAAACAATAATAAAAACTAAAAGATTCTGAAAAACTGAGAAGCACAGATAAATTGCAGTACATAATTGAAATAAAAACGTTGTATTAACATTCAAAGTTGTTCTATTTTACGTGCCATTGTTTGTTGTATGCGTGGGCAGACTCTCGAGAACGCCTGTACTGAATAACAGCAGTATGGCTATCAGGGATGTTATAGTTTAAATTGTTGTTTAAATGTTCAGGATTAAGGACGATCTCCCTGGATTCCGCTATCTTTCTTTCAATTTCATCATGGCAGCGGAAAATGTTTTTAGATCTATCCCAGGAAATTGAGTGACCTTTGTTAGATCTTAAATGGAGACTCTTTCAACAACAAAGTCATTCATTCATTCAAGATTTACCAAGAAACACAATTTTGAACTAGAAATGCTTGCACTATTAGTTAAGTAAGAAAAATATAAGAAAATCATCATGAGGATTGTTACAGAAGAGAATATGGCTGGATAAGGCAAAAAAGATCACACTGGCATGTGATCTTTTATGGAAGATGTGTCTTTTATGTTCCTCCATACGTAGTTCAATAGACTTATTAGTTTGACCATAATAAGGAACATTACAGTCACACCATAGTTTATATACTCCTGGATATTTCAGATTGTGCTGCTTAGGATGGCTTATAAGAGATCGGATTTTTGGAAGTGTAGTGAATAACGTCCTGATAGAACAACTTGAATGTTAATACAACATTTTTATTTCAATTATGTACTGCAATTTATCTGTGCTTCTCAGTTTTCTATAATCTTCAGTTTTTATTATTGTTTCCTCTTACTTAAATAGATACCTGATGAAGTCTGTAAAAAGCCGAAACTAGTTGTGATTTTTATCATTAAAGCTTTTAATTAATTCGCGGTTTTTTAGTCATTAAATATCTTTCTAAATGTGTCAGAGTAACCGAGTCAACGCACATACATACATACACACACGAAAGTTCCCAGACTCCTAATATGGCAAACGTTAAAGAAAAACAGGTTACAAGATAACGTAATAGCAGCCATACAAAGCCTCTACAAAAGTAATACAAATTATATACGAACTTATAATAATAGATCAAAAGAATTCGAAACGAATGTAGGAGTGAGCTAAGGCTGTATCCCGAGCCGTCTTCTTTTCATTATAGAAATGGATGAAATTTTAAAGGCATGCCGAACAAAAACAAAAATTCCACCTAGGATACAGGAAACTGAAAGAAACCAGGATTTCACACATGGCTTTTGCTGATGTAGTGATTCTGGCAAATACAGCTGAATATTTGCAGTACAACGTCAGAATTTGGTATGAAGAAACAAAGAAAAGAAATATCACCATAAATATAAATAAACCTAAAACAATAATCTTGTCTAGAAACCAATCAAAACACATAATAAAAATAGAGAACTATCAACTGGAACAAGTTCACTCCTTTAAATACTTGGGATCATATATACAAGAAGATGGTAGACTAGACACAGAAATTAACAACAGAATAATTGGACAACAAAGCTATTCTATGCAATGTATGGCCCACTCCTAGATAAGAAAGAAGTTATCCAGAATACCAAAATGGCAGTGTAACGTTCAGTGTTTGTACCAACATTAACATACAGTTGCGAGTCTGAAAAGTGGAAAGTGGCACAAAAAAATTCATACTAGACAGAATAAGAAATCAAACTATAAGAGACAGCCTTCAAGTTGCACCTGTGAACCAATTTATAACACAAGTCCAAATAAGATGGTTCGGACATCTTAATCGAATGGAAGAATAGCAAAAACTGTATATGAAAGCCAAAAAGTAAAAAAGAAACATAGGCAGGCAAAGGAAAGGTTGGAAAAAGGAAATTAAAGAAAAATTGGAAAAAGAAGGAAATTGGATTGAAAGAAGCAAAATAACAAGCTTGGACAGGACAGCATGGAAATCTCTTGACGCTGAAAAGAGATCATAGACCAAACAGAAGCAGTACAATAACGGAAACAGCCGACTGTGTTAACATTTACTTTAAAAATTAGAATTACTACTCAATGGCTATTTATAGATCTCTTATACCCGACTTAGGACTTTACACATAAACTGAACAACATTCAGAGTGACATCAGTTATGATAATATTATCGTAATTGGTGACATAAACATTGATTTGCTATGCGACAGCTGTTATTCTCTGCATTACTTTCATTTGTTGGCCATTTGTGATCTTGAGCAATACGAAAATGTCTCTACAAGGGATTTCAATGGCTATGCATCGTTTCTGGGTTATGAGTTCATTAGACTACAGAGTAGGAGAAGAAATGTTACACAGTGTTTGTATAATACGATCATAGCTTCACTGATTATATCCACCTGATAAACTATAAACTAAAATTAGAAACGAGATGGAAAAAAAGATTATTACCGCACTGAGTTCTTGAAATGTGAAGGTTGAACCAAGAAATAAAATATTTGTGAATAACATACCCGAGACACAACACTTCCAATTTTAGTATTGATGAGAGTAATTATATATTTAAATAGTTTAAATATATTTAAAGATTTAAATAGTGAAAGAAATTTAGCAGAGGAATTCAATAATTAATTTGTATCGGCCAATGAAAAATTTAATACCTGTATTAAATACCCCACTAGTAAATAACACGGTTAAAAGAGATTAGAATTCCATTTACATTTTCATACTTGTGAAAATGAATCAAAAATATTATAACCAGACTTGAAAACTCTCCTGCTCCGGGCAGTTAATGTAGGCATTGTGCGAAAGTATACCACAAGTATCGAATGGATCCTTTCGTGTCTATATTTAATTTATGCCTAGAGAGTTACTGGAGTAAACAATAGGCTTTGTCGAAAAAAAAAACCTGCTACTTCTCCAAGAACTAGTAGTGATTTAGATAGAAACCAAGTACCGAGAATGCGATGCAGAACTTATAATCTTCATTTATCACAAGAGCAACACAAACAAACTTTAGTCGATTTTCAGACTTCCAGAAAGCTTCTGACACCGTATCTCATCATAATTTATTTTCAAAAACGCTAGAGATTATACGAAATAGAGAATGTAGTAGAAATTAGCAAAGGCTATAGTTATTTCCTGAAGATAAATTGCGGCATTGTGCAAAGTTCCCTTCTGGAACCTGTATTATTATAATTTGCACAAGCACTTCTGAGACCGACAGTCATCAATCAAGTAAACACCTTTGCAGATGACAGCGAATTTCTTTTAGCTGCAAAATCTGTAAATGAAATACAAAACATGATCAACGCAGATCTGAAAATAGTGAAAATCTGGTTTAATGTAATATTGAACTGAAAGTTTATATTGGCTTTATTAGTTGTTTGTAAAATATATAAGAATTGTCTACAAGTTTCACCACTATTACTGTCTGGCTTCTTCAGGACATGTGTAACGGTACGTAGAACTAACGTTTAGTAGTAAAAAAGAAGAATGGAGTAAAATAAATTAATTAAAACGGCGAGTAACATAATAAATGAACAGTGAAATACAGCAGAACAATAAATTATTATTAACATACATTAAAGCTAAGCAACACTTAAAAAAAATTTAACGCGAAAAAAAATAAAGCATATGATGTGGTCATGCACATTTATTTATTATAAAATAAAACTTAATTTATAATAAATAAATTTATTTATTATAAATTAAAACTCCATTTAACCTCGGGTCATGGAGCACAAGCAGATGCCATTAAAATCAACTCACTGATTCAGCGATGTCACTTTGGTATATTGATTATGTTTAAAGTGAGAAATGTATGGTTCTTTTTTTTTTCTATATTCCTTGAATTTTAGCACAGTTTAAAACTAAGGCTGCAAGCGTAAATGCTGCAAACATTTAATAATCGATTACTTTCTTGGTACAGAATCTTAAGATGCAAGCTGTCATTAAATTGATGTGACACTTTTGCCCAAACTAATGCTCTACGTTATAAGTATGGTCACATTCAACAGCTACTCAAGTATGCAGAAGTTGCCAATTGAGTCTTAAATTATGGTTTCTTATCTTCAAGGTAACCTTGTTTGCATCATCGAAAACAAACACTCAACTTTCATTTTCTCACGTTCCTAACCAGCGAACTCGCTGTTCTCGCTATCCCTTACTTATAAAAATTAAGTTTCTCCTGCAATTTATTTCATATTTGTATCACTAATCTGCGGAGTTTTAAAGGCGCTCGGAATCCAACAAAACTGGATCTAGGTCAATAAATAAAAATTATTGAATCATAACAAAAACACAAAAAATACGACATCTATACTTAATGCAATTCTCATAATTAGAGAGCAAAGAACACAACAGCTCCAGTAACAACCAAAAAAAAATTCATCTTTGCAAATGATCGTAACATTCTTCTTTTTTTTACTAGTAAACGTTAGTTCCATGTACCGTTACACATGTCCTGAATAAGCCAGACAGTAATGCTGGTGAAACGTGTAAACAATTCTTACATATTTTACAAATATCTGGTCACTAATAAAGCCAATATAAAATTTCAGTTCAATATTCAAGAAGTGACCAAATACAACACAGTGATGAACAGACTCGATGGCTACACTAAGCATAAGGTACGTTACTTTGAAAAACTCAATGTAAAAAAGCTAGAATGTTAAACCGTCTAACCTTCTTGAAAAGATGTAGACAGTTCAACATCATTCCCAAGTTTTTAACTATTAGAGAACAATCACAATCGAAAAGAGCGAAACGTGTTTACTTTAAAAGGCATCTTTGTCTTTGTCTAAGTACAAATCTAACGCCATAGAGAGCAACCTAAGGAGTATTCTTGACCACATGGTACAAAACATTTTTGACAAGGTTTTTCTAACCAGTAAAAAATATCAAATTAAAAAACGTCGATACACTTTATGAAATAAAATACAACTCAAGACTAAGTCGTCCTGATGAAAAAGTTATTTTCAATCTTTCTGACCATATATTTTCAAAACCAGAACCACATACTAAAGAAAGGTTTCAACTATGCTATCACTCCAGATCACATTCCAAAGATTGATATTATCAGCAACATAGAAAAATAACTCTCTTCATTTCCGGAAACAATAGCAAATGATATCCGATTAAAAAGCACTATTATCCTTTCAACTTCAAAACCACCAAAACTCAGTATAACTCCTCTCGAAAAGCGAGCTCTCTTAAACCTAAAGAATAACAAATATATAATCATCCTAAAAAGGTAGACAAGAGCACCTCGAGGACATCATAAACACCAAAGACCACATAACAACGATCACAGTGTTAGTTTCAGACACGTCAATCACATATTAGATTTCGATCCAACTTTAAAAAATCAAAAAGAGACTAATAACCTATTACCGAACATGACAAGTTGGTCTTTAGACTTGCAACGAAGTCTGAAATCTCTACACCCAGTGACGTCAGTCTTATATCTATCTATCCCAATGGCTTTAACAGGCCTTTAAGGCCCACAACCTTCCAAGCATGCTTGGATTTCGTAACCGAAATATGAGGATAGAATGGTCACTCCTAAGCCTCAAGGTATTTTGGCTGTATCTCTGCGTGTTCAAGGGTCCGGTTTGCCTGCTTGCGGGATGAAAAACACCAGATAAACTGGCGGAAAAAACCCTACTGCCCGCGCCCAAGACCGGCTAACTTGGCTATGGCTGAGGAAGATCCTTCAGCTCCTCACGTCTCCGACGGGAATCGAACCTAGGACACTCTTTCCCCAGGCATATGGTTGCGAAGCGGAAAGCCACTAGGCTAACCGCGCGGACGCCAGTCTTATATGGTGCCCCAAAAGTGCACAAAATTGGAGTTCTGCTCCGCCCGATCGTCGATGGAAGACATTCTCCTACATATCTATTAGCTAAACATCTAGCCCTTCTACTGAAAGAAAATATTTAAAAAATTAGATTCCTTCGTAAAGAATTCTAAGCATTTCGCTGAAAACCTAAAAGGTATTTCCATCTTAAAAGCAGACATCCTTGCAAGCCTTAGATGTTGTTTCATTATTTACTAGCGTACCTGTTGAAGTTATCAATATTCTAGACAATCTCTATCCGCATGACACAGCTCAGCTTTATCGTCATTGCCTCAAATCTAAATTTTTCAAAGTGAATGACACATTATATGAACAACTTTATGGCTTAGCCATCAAGTTGTTCATATGAACGTTTGTCCATATGAACGCTTACCCATGGGCAGTCCCTCATCACCTCCCTACGCTGATCTGTTCAGGGAAAATCTTGAAGCTGACATCCTTTTCAAATTAAACCCAAAGTAGCTGGTCTGTTTGGTGGAGATATGTAGATGATATTTTCATAACATGGAGCGGTACGGAAACAACCTTATTTGAATTTCTTACAAAAATAAATTCCTTCCACCAAAAAATACAGTTCATGTTAGAACTTGAAAAGAATAACCAATTGCCTTTCTAAATACACTAATCAAGAAACAAGAGGATGGACAAATTCAGCTCACAATCAATCGAAAATCAACACACACTGGACGTTACCTACACTTCAGATCGACTTACCATATTCCACAGAAACTCAGCATAATACTATGCTTAAGAATAGAGCGACCAACATTATCTCAGAAGAAAAAAGATCTTGTTGATGAACTCACTGGCATATCTCAGACCCTAGTAAACAACGGTTACCCAAGAAATGTAATCAGAAAGATTCTTCATATAATCCTCCACAACAGCAACCTTCTGTCACGCAATATACATCGTCCATTGTCATCGCTTATGCAGGCTCAATGTCAACAAACATTGCCAAACTCCTTAAGTATTTGAACGTCAGAGTTGCTCTCAAACCTTTCAAGACAATATGCCATATTTTAAGCTCACCAAAAGACATTAATGCCTTCTTCAAATACGTAGATGCATACAACATTCCATATTCCTGTGGATTAAATTACATTGGGCAAACATCAAGAAGCCTGTAAATTTGAATAAAAGAACATGTAGGAGACGTGAACAACAACAGAACAGATTACTTCAAGATTAGCCCATCACTTCTCGATCTCTGACCCCACCATCGATTGGAATAAAAGCTCAATGGCCTATATAGAAGAGGATTTTCGATGTAGAAACTTCAACAAAGTCGCTGTTGTACTCCACTCTGGAGAAAATCTAAACAGAAATCAAGGAATGATTCTGAAAGACATCTGGAAAAGCCTAATAAGTTCGCTCAGCTTACCAGAATTTCATTTCGCTAAAAACTATATAATGCGCTCAATAAACAATGACTGATACACCACGTCCCATGCTTATGATGTTACGTGCCGCTTTAATTTATTTGACTGTGTTACTCCATTCTTCTTTTTTACTAGTAAACATTAGTTCCATGTACCGTTACACATGTTCTGAAGAAGCCATACAGTAATGCTGGTGAAACTTGTAGACAATTCTTATATATTTTACAAATATCGGGTCAACTAATAAAGCCAATATAAAATATCAGTTCAATACTCAAGAAGTGACCAAATACAGCACAGAGATGGTTTAATGTAAATAAACTTACTCTTAACGAATGCTGGAAAAAAAAAATATAATATATATTTTAAACTTAGAAATACAGATACTAGTAAAATTATTTTTAATCCATATATTCCCGCATAACTGGAATAGTAAAGTACTTTAAATTGTAAGTGCATAGACATAAAAAAAAGTGAATACCTACCTAGGATTAAAAATAGACAGCAGCTTAAGCTATAAGTCACATATTACAGAAGTATGCAACAAAGTAATGTTTATGCTATCTCGTGTCTTATTTTTTTAAAAAAATTCTTAACTGTGACAACGTTAAGAACATTCGCCTGGATACCGTACGATATTCTAATCTGGGAAGGAACATATCAAACACTGATCTCCACTTTACAAAATAAATTAATACGCATTTTACCAACAAGAAAAAAATTCTACCAACAGAAAAATGCAGAGACGCAACAGTGAACGCAAAACATACATTCATAAATATCCTTCCACTTAAAAAATTACATAATTAAATGATGGTACTAAAGTCTGATAATCAGTACATAATCGTTAGAAAAGATACTTACGGCTACAGGAAATTGAACTTAAACTATATACTTAATTTGTAATCTCCATTGTTTGTATTCTTCGTGGGGATATCTCTCATCCGCTATATATTTTTCTTCCTTGTCAATATTTTTGTTCAATGCACTGTTATGTTCGGTGTATTGATTTCTGTATTTGTTATACATTTCATAACGCGGATGAACTTTAAGCTCTTGGGTTATACATACAGAGTGTTCGGGATAAATTTGACAGTTTCGTAAGGAAAACGAAAATCTTCTTTGTATCTATTAAATTTAATGAATTGACAAAAAAACATTACAGGCAGAGTTAATTACAATACTATCAACAAGATTTACTCAAAATAACCACCATTAGCATCGATCACAGCTTCAATTCTGCTTCGGAACCTCGAACAAGCTGATGCTACAGTCTCCCTGGGAAGGGCCGCAAAAACTGTTTTAATTTTATCCATTAACTGGGCTTTTGTATTACTGGAAGTGCGATTGGTGTCTTTTTCAACTGCGCCCCATACAAAATAATCCATGGGGTTAAGGTCTGGGGAGTTTGGAGGCCAAACATTTGGACTGGTGAAGTCGTAGAAATTTTCAGACAACCATTTTTGACTTTTCCCAGAGGTGTGGCAAGGGGCCGAATCCTTCTGCCATACATACGGCCTACCATTGGCTACCCTTGTTATCCAGGGCTTGACTACAGTTAGCAACTCCACGAACAAAGCCCGAATTCCAATGCCAGGGTTCTTCAACACCTGTTCCTGCAGATTTGCGAGGAATTCTGCTGTACGAACGCAATCAGATCGTCTGCTAGGGATCTTTCTTCTTGCTACATCCTCGTAGTCACCATTGCAAGTCTCTAGTTCATGCCTGATTATTTTTACTGTATTCAGGGAGCATTGGGCAGCAGTCGTAATATCCTTATTTTGATGGCGGGCACGAATCATCATGATACAAGTTATTCTCTTCCATGATTCAGGTGGGTTCCAGCTATCCATCCTTTCTGACATCTTGTATGTGAATGAAGAAGGGTCCAAACTTTTAAATGAAGAGAAGTGTGTGTTAATACATGTAACTTACGGAAAAATATAATTAATTATAAATATGTCAAATTTATCCCGAACACCCTGTATATCATTGTTTTATAATTTGGGAAAATTATAAATGCAGTATGAAACAATTATTTACGTCATGTTTAGCTCTGGTACCAGCAGAGAGTAGTTCTGGGAAGGAACATATCAAAAGTCCAAAATTGCCAGCTCATCATTTGTACTTCAGTACCTTGTGGATACCTACTCACGGGAATGTGAAGAGAGAAGACCGAGACATTTCACCTCTTTAAGGCTATGGTAAGATGTCCTTTCAGTTTTCTATCTCTGAACTCTTACGCAACCCACTAACACCTTGAGAAATTATTATGAACAAAATAATAATAATGGAAAATCGACAATTTAACATGTGAAAATGATAATACATTTCTTCAAAGAATAAACGGAGTGGTGGCGCATTTCCTGCTTTCAATAGGTATTTTTCATTGATAACGTTTCCGAGTTCCGCATTTGCCTTCAGTGGTGCGGTTTTGTGACGTCAACTGTCGCGTTACTATCAGCTTGAGTCCATGCTTTGTAAGAAGATACCCGTTAGGATTATCATTGAAGGTACTATAGTTGATGAGGTCAATATATCTGTTAATTGCGTGTATTTTCCTACTAGTTTATTCGTCGTTTGTGAAGGGGGCACCATGCTACTCTCGATGAAATGAGCGAGCTGAGATTGGCTAACCTTTATCTAAAAATGCTCATAAAAGTACCTTGCTGGCTGGAAGGGGAATCGAACACAACTGTAGTGAGAATGCTTTTACCTAACTAGAACAAATGAAGTTCAGACTATCTCGCTCAATGTAAACGTATATATTTGTTATTACTGAATAACTATTCTCGTTTACACAGCGATATATCATTATTATAGAGAATAATAATTATTTGTTTTTATCTTTAAATTTTTATTATTAAATTGAATAATACTCAGGAAAAGATGCTGTCTACTGAAACTACACACACACACACACACACACACACACACACACATATACAATGTAGTGAAACGAAGATGAACGTAAACCTTTATATATATGATGTACAGGGTGGTCATAAATTAACTTTCCCTCTTTGGAGGCATCTGTAGCTAAATCTAATACACGGAATGAGACCAAATTTTATATTGAGACTTCCGAAGGCATGGAGAGATGAATTCCGCGAAGAAAAGATTTAATACAAAAAGTCGTTGATAGGGGAAATTTTGGCCCTGGCGGAGTCGAAAGCAGTCAAATATTTGCAGTAAACGCAGGTAAAAAGGATTATGCAAATTTTACTGCACGTACGTGAGAGCAGCGCCACCAATTCTACTTAAAAAAGGGACTGGGAACGTTCAGACAGACAGTTATTCGAATGACTGACGAATTGTGTTCAATATGCGTCCTCTCTTGCCTCAGCTTGCTTTAATTGTTAAGTTGTTTTACTTTAAACAGCGCAATGCCGTAGCGGCCCTTCGGGAATTTAGAAGGCTTCATAACCTGCGTACAGGTCCTATGTCAGCTGTAGCACTGAGAGCTATGATTAAGAAAGCTTGAAGGAACTGGATCACTAGGAGTTAGACCTGGCAGAGGACGGAAAGCAGTGCAAGAAGGGATAGCAACATGCGTTACTACTGAGGTGTTCGACGACACAGGGAGCAGTACTGGTCCAAGCGCTCGTGCCATAGCTCGCAAACTTGATATGGCTTATGGTACAGTCTGGAAAATCTTGTTTTGCTCAGCCAGCGCCAAAATTTCCACTACCCCGGAGACTTTTGATACTAAATCTTTTTTTTCGTGGAAATCATCTCCCTATGCCTTCAAAAGTCTCAATATAAAATTTGGTCTCATTCCGTTTATTGGTTTTAGCTACAGATACCTCCAAAGAGGGTAAGTTACATCAGTACACATATCAATAATAAAAAGTTTTTGACTTGAAAAAAAATATGACGACCACTCATAAAGAATCTCGGAAAATGATTGTCGTATTCTGAACAACATCTTGTCTTGGGAATTATGGCCGAAGCTACTAAGACTCTAGCAAGTTTGCTGCACGGAAATCTCCGAATTTCTGGTGTGGAAAATTCCCTTAACCACAGTGAGTGACTAGTTAACTCAAAGTCAATTGCAAACCACCAATCAATGCACAGTTGAGCTTATTCTTACATGAACCTGGCTCTGTTCCACATATTCGTGTCTCAATGCACTATTATAATGGCTAGTGGGACAAAGAGCTCTTAGTGTGTTCGTATCTCTCGGATTTGACGAGTATTTAAAAGACAAAAGAAAACAAACAAAAAAAAAGAGAGCATGATGTTTTTAATAATAAATGAACTGGTATGGATATCTAATTTGCTTGATTCATCTATGAAATAAACGATCTGTTGTGATTACACGCATTGCATTGATCATATTAAATTAGCCACAACTACTCTTCAGCCCACTTTCCATCAAACATATTCATTTAATATGTTATTTATTGTTTTGGCTTCTGCAAATAAACTAGCACTCGGTAACAATTACAGAGAGTCTTAAATTTATTAAAACTACATAAAATCTCTCTCTCTGTTGTTCTTATTAGATTGATGGAAGTAATGATGACGTAATCAAATTACATTGAAAATCAAAATGTCATTATTTGCTGTTTCAAATAACTCATAAATTTTCAAAACTCTTACTCGTTGTTGGAGTTTCCTACTCAACAATGGTTTAAGAACTAATGCGTAGAAAGTTTCGAAGATTTCTCCGTTATTCACCGCATGGTAACTCTTGTGACGAATAGGAAGACCACTCTACAAAGAAAAACGCAATATAATTATAATATCAGGAAAATCAACAAAATTTATAGCCTTTGGCAATGGATATCATAACAGCAAACTTAAAAACGTAATATGCGTTTAAGCATTTTCGTTTCTTTCAAATAAAGTGTTCATATCTTCTGAACTGTCATGCATAAGGTTAATGTTTATACTCCACCGCATGCCAAACGTAATCAGCAAATAATAATAATTATTATTACCTGACACCTACAGGCAGTCCAAACACTCGTCGAGGGAGGGCACCTACTCGAGAGCTTTCTGTCTCCACTACTCAATCCACCAACTAGCGAACCACATCATCTACACTAACGCCATCTACTGTCCACCACCTCTACCAGTATTTTTACAGACAATTACAATTATCCATGGCCACGGCGAGATTCGAACCCTCAGCCTTTTGGCTGGAGAGCTGATACGCTGACCACTCGCCCAATCAGGCTAGCAAATAAAAGCGCTTTTCAATATACAGTTAATTCATCCTCGTTGTACAATCCGACGTATGACATAAAAACAAACAGCAACCTCCACTTGCTCAGGGAGAACTTTTTAAATCGAACGAATTTTAATCACATCTTTCATCCTATTCCTGTTGTATAGAGTCAGGTGATTTCATTTCGTTGCGCATGTCTGCTGTACATGTGGGGTTGCTTCAAAAGAAGTGCTGTACTCTAAACGCATGTTTACTGGATCTTTTCATTAATTGTGAGGTGTAGAACACGAGTTAAGTTCAAGGAATGTAACCCCGCTTTCCACTTGAAAACAAATGTCGATAGACCACGCTTCAACTACAAAAAAAATCTAATTTCTTTTATTTTGTATGTGTGTTCTCTTCACGTTAATTCACCTTTTCTGAGACCATGTTTCAACACAAAGATGGAAAATAATATATAAATTCCAGTGCGACATACAGATATATACCCATCCATCCATCCACACGCGAGTAAGGAAATCTTGATAGAAGTAAATAGCTCTTAAAATATTTACATATTTGAATATTCAAACATTATTGAGTGAAATGAAAGAAAACATGAACAATATATTGACTGACTCATTGATAGCAAGCGTATGGAAAAGTTGTATAAAAGGACAAAAAAAAAGAAGACTTTTCGATATCGGATAATAGGAAAGCATAATTGGAAATATAAAAAAGATAAATGTCATTTAGGAATATGTTTTAGTTCCAAAAAAGAAGTCTTAGAAATGGAGGAAACTCGCTAACTAACCAAAGGAAACATCTGAAGAAAAGCATAATGAATCTCTTAGGAATTAGTTAAAAATTATTAAATGAGGTAACACGTGATAAAGGTATCAGAAAATAAACACGGATGAAGGGTATGGTGATTATATTTCAACGGTCAGAAAAACAAAGGGAAACCCAACATGCGGAAGCATATCTTGCTGAAGTATGTGATATTAGACTTTAAATGGTGAAAACGTTTTCTGTGATTATGTTGCATAATACAAAGGATCGAGCGTTCAAAACGTCCAACTCCAGATGAGTCAAGCTTAGCCTCTTATTACAAATCTGTAAAAAGAAAAGAAAAATGGAAACTTTTAAGGCGTTTCTCTAATATATACCAAATTAGACTTTCCAAAAAAATATCATTTTGTGGAAATGGATTGACGGAAAAAAAAATTTGACAACATTGGGGAGGCGATAGTTCGTGTATTGGTACTAGATATTTACATCATACACAACAGTCCAGAAATAATCACAGAATTAATTAATCATAGCGAATTCTTAAATAAAAATTGTCCTTTTCAAAATAAAACAATTTTGGCACAATTACAAACTTATTTGCACAGATTCGCAGGTAGATTTGAACGATGTATAGGAAAGTAGTCTGAACTCAAATCTGACATCAGATAAAATATTACTCTGGTTGACAGTAGATTTCATTATTTTTTATCATCTTTATAAATGGTATATATAATGCCATATTATAAGTTGATATCAAGTCTGATATGCAAGTAGAAGAAATTGAGATTAAAGCATTAGTTTCTGATGATTAAGTTGAATAATAGTTGGCATATCTCAGCTTATACGTTTGACGAAAAAGTATGCAGTGCAATATCCTCGACAAAACTATGAGAAGATTAGTGATGATTTTTAGTAGGATATTTCTGTATATGCAGAAGACAGAACAGAGATAGAACACAGTCAGGAAGCCTACCTGAATTCTTGGTAACGCTCCAAGAGAATGTTCCGCCCATCACGAGCAGTGAAAACCTGAAAGAAAGCTGCCTATCCAATTACAGAGGACAGAAAACTGAGAAAGACAGGAAGTCAAATGAAGCATTAATTATCAGCCTCCGAAACGATTTCCAGACACAGTGTTCTGAGTTCTACCCTTGGCATAACTTGCAATGCAAGCATTTATCCTCTCTCAAATCTAAGTAGCTGTAACTGTAACTGCCCGTCATATATATTTTGTCTTTTCCTTTTCCATGTTGTAGGCTTGACAAGTTGTTGAAAGATTGATCCATTCCCGGTCAAAAATGAGTGCCATACTGAGAGAAAAGCACTGGGAGCCAACTGCAACAGTGCTGTCTGCAGAGGACGACCTACCACACTCTGCCCAACTTGACCGCGGGGTGCAAGGAAGGGTAATAAGTAAAGACCATTATTCGTCGACTGACATGTTGAATGCGGAGTTCCGGCATCGACTGTAACACTAATTGCACAAAGCCATTCAGAACCGAGGCTCACAACATGAATTTCAATGGTAAGACATGTATTTCAATATGCAAGCCTAACATTACCCGAACCAATATGCAGTGCCGTCGTCAGTGGTGGAAATGGCGTGTACAATGGGATGTGGAAGCTTGGAAAGCTGTGTTATGGAAGGTCGAATCATACTTCACCCTCGATGAAGCAAATGGACGTTTTTGACTATGATAAATGCCCGGTGAACGTCTCTTACAGAAGTTCGTAACAGCGTCTATGAAATTTGGAAGTGGCGGCATGATGGTATGATGCTGTTTTGCCATGTAGCAAAGATTGGAAGTACAACTCACAGTATAATTGCAATGGACACAAAAGTTTAACATGCGTATAAAAGGAAATGATTTACAAGACCTTGAACGTATACTCCAATCGATTTCTATAGGACTATACTTCGCAGGTTTATTCTTTAGATTACGATGGTGATGCTGATATTGTACAACAGAGAGTTAAAATGATATATGGATTGAGGAATACAGATTATGAGTACAGTTTAACAAATTTGCAAACTGAAGGCTCTCTCAAACAGGAGATATACGAGTGATATCATTGATACTTGCAAACATCTTAAAGGGTTATACGAACATTGCATTGTCCAGATACCTCTCGGAGTTCAAATGTTCTTGGCATAACATACAGAGGTCGGAACGTAAAACAATATGAACATACATTCACACTGCCACCTCTGAATTTCATGGTTGAGTTGTTTACATGCTCTGTTAACAGACGTTCACCGAGCTTCTCCGTCTCACTTCACACGCTCTTTGTACCACTGAAGACGATGCAAGTTGGTTCTGATAATGCGGGACTTCCATACTGCGGCCCTACCATGGAAACACATGTTGTGAGACTCGGTTCTGAATGTGTTTGTGGAAATTCGTGTTCCAGTCGATGCCCAGAACTTTGCAATCAACGTGTCGGCCCACGAATGAGGGTGTTCACACATTATCGTTCGTAGCATCATACGGTCACGATCGGTGTATGTGATGGGTCGTCCACTGCGGTAGCACTAGCAGTTGACTCCCTGCGTTTCCGTATGAGTACGGTGTCACTGATTATTGACGTAATAAGGCCCAATTTGTGAACAATTTGCCGAACAGATAGGCCCGCATTATAGCATCGTATTACAATGCCTCTTTCAAATTCCGTCCTTTACCTTCTCGCATACCATTTCACCAGATCAGTTGCAATGACTTGAGACCATCATATTCCTCCAATTTTACCTGACACATGATTCCTTACATGGCATGATGCACCTTGCCCATGTGTTGATCTCTTTCCAAGCAATGTGTCTGATGTACACAGAACACTAATAAAGTTAATTACTTAGGAAATTTGAAGCTATAAAATTAGATAAGCAAAAATATTCCAAATCTAAAGTTTAGCTTTCTCCTGATAAGATTATTATTAAGAAATCCAGTTGCCATCTTTCTAATGTTAAAAAGAATATTCTTAATAAGGAGTTTAATTTTTCTTGTCAACTATTACTTACAAAAATAGAAAAAGCAACTTCACTCCTTCAACCTCTAGAAGCTAATTTCCTTCATATGGAATCCATCCTCACAATTAACAATGCAAAATCCCCAATAGATAATATTACTATGGCGGAGCTTTTTATGTCCAAGACATAAAAAAATCTATATAAAAACAGAAGCATTATTCTAGAAGCAGACAAATGATAAGACGACAATAATCTTAGATACTGAAGAATACAACCACATTAGTTTACAATTACTACGAGCAGATATTTATTGAATTCCTGAAAGAGATCTAAATGGTGATCTTCATGCACTTAATAATAATCTCCCTTAACCGCTACAGAATTTCCTAGAAATTTAGCATTGTCTCTTTGTTCGATTCATCCTCTCAACCCTCGATTATATGGTTTGCCTCTCATCTTCAATCACTCATCCATTGATAGAATCAGAAAAAATCGGAAAATATTTTAGATGCTATGATGGGTTTGCTAGAATAATTATTGAATCCACAGAAATGGTCCTCAATCCAGCCCACCTAAATACTAACCTAAGCTATAACCTCTGAGTGTCACTCCTCTTTCCAACCTTGTTATCCAGTTTTGGTGTACGCGAGACACCATGCCATAGTGCCTTGCTCAACAATTCTGTGACATCCAGAAGGCCTTCAAATGTCAGCAATACGTTTGCATCTTAATTTGTAGCTGATTCTTCTCTTTTAATGTATATTTTTTTTGTATTTCTCTTTGCATGGTATGCATCCGATGAAGTAATCTAAGAAGAAGAAACTAGTTTTGAGCAAATAATAAATAAATTTTCTAGTTTGGTTATCTCTCGGCTTTTAGTGATCAATGCCTCTTTACTTAGTCAATACAGTTCGTTCTGGTCCATTTTTTCTTAAGACATTCATGGTATTATCATAGATATACTTATTTTCCATTTCAATGTTTTGCCATTTTTACTGGCATACTCACACCGTACTTGAACGTATAACACTCCTTTTAACAAAAACTCGTTAAATTTACGAAATTACGGTAAGTTAAGCATTACTGACCTGAATCACTTGTATAAAGGGTGCTTCTAGGCTAAATTGAAGCCACTGTTTTAAGTGATTTAACGTCAAGCCCTTATAGTCGACAATCCAACAAATCCCGTTGATTGTACAAGGCTCAAAATGAATACACCACTCTAAGCACAGCAACATTGCTCGGATTAACATGGCTAAGGAGTGAATGGTTGGATCAATAGCACCTACAATAAAAGCAACAACATAGCGTAACATATCCTGAAAGACTGAGTAATAAAATATATTAAATTAGCATGGAGAATTGCATCCAAGTAGTTTGAGATCTGTGAGAGTTTTTTTAATCATAAACTTTCAATTACCAGAAAATCGCAAAAGAATTTATAAAACCCAGTTTTATAAATTCTTTTATAAATGCGCGTTACGGTAAAAAAAGACTCGACTATCTCAATTAAGGAAATTCCATTTCAAGTATACGTCATGTCACCCAATCAGTTAATACGTTTAAATTTCCATAGTCTATAAATACATTAGCAGTCTCACGTAATGAAAAGTGTTTCTTGAAGTCCCTTTTAAGAACAACGACTGAATACCAAAAACATGTAAGGTTAAGTGGCAGGATGCTGATTGCTGTTTAACTTAAGATGAAATATAACACTGCATTATTGTTTATACGATTAATTAGTTACAATGTAATTTATTAAATTTTTCATCTTTCACAACAGAATATTGTTCAAAATAAAGACTTATTATTAAATGGATAAGAATCCTATTTTATTTTATTTTATAGCCAGTAAGTGAAACTCAAGATCGAGAACTACGATCTAAGGGTTTCAATGCCGAAAAAAATAAAATAAAATAGGATTCTTATCCATTTAATAACTATTAAATTGCCAGAAAACTAGCCTTTTGGCTTTTCATTTTAATTACAAAATACAAGCACACCTTTATGGCATTCGTATAGTGAAGGTATGTAAGTTCTTTTCACTAAGCTTTGATATTTTCCTAGGTCTACCTACTCACTGATGAGACCTCAAAAAGGGTTGAAACCGGTCTGGGTAGTGACCTCTCCTCGTAATGTAAAACAATAATACATCTCCTAGGAGCTGTGTTTTACATTATGAGAGAATATCAAGAATAATGAGGGAGCTTGCTCCACCTTTGTTTCGAATTGCCTTCGCCGATAGTTTTTTCGGCATTGAAACCCTTAGATCGTAGTTCTCGATCTTGAGTTTCACTTACTGGCTATAAAATAAAATAAAATAAAATAGGATTCTTATCCATTTAATAACTATTAAATTGCCAGAAAACTAGCCTTTTGGCTTTTCATTTTAATTACTAAAGACTTATTGTTACATAGACCATATATTTACATGGTCTATGTAACAATAAGTCTTTATTTTGTAACACTTCGTGACCAAAAACATGTACAATTTAGAATATTGTTCAATTTTCGTTCTCCGTTGTGTGGATCAGTATCATTAACATAAATATATCAACAATGTTAGTAATGAGAGAGAACGAAGTGGTGTATTGACTTCAGTGCATGATATGTGGTTACACTGTTAGTTTTCTGCTTACAGTAAATTTTTAGAAATGGAATTGTCAAAAAAGCATAAACAAAACAGTGTGTCAAGAAACGCTGTTAATTTAGTATCTAAATTTTTTCTGAAACGAAGTTTTATGTAGCTCCTGATTTTTAAAACAATAACAAAAATATCGAAGCGCATTATTATTTTGCTGCAAATATATAATTTCTCATAATCTGCCTTCTTTATAACATCCTTATCGACCTTTGTGGACTCTCTTCATAAGAATCCACTGCATACAGTAAGACTGAAATTTTAATTAATTTTTCAGACTTCTTCATTCTTTACTTAATGCTTTCTAAGCCCCCATTGCTCATAGTTCTAACTTGAAATTGTTTTCTAAGAGAGACGTTAACAGCAAACAGTTAAACAAAGCAAAAACATGAGTATTCCTGCAATATAGTTCATATCAGTATTTGTATTAGTCGCCTTTACACTCTGAAAAATTTCTGTGGTACTTTATTTCTCTCTCTGACAATCCGTGTCGTTATTATTTTAACCTATAGTGGTCAATTAATGAAGATAAACGCAATAAAATCGAGTGTTGGTCATAAAACAGGAAAAAATGGCATTCATCGCGACAAAATTTCTACAGGGTAATATACTGTAATTTCTGTTTAATATTTATTTCGATCAACGCCTAAGAAAGTACTATCAAATAATGGATCATTCCATATTCCAGAATGCACGAGCTAGAAGATTAAATTAGAGAATACGCAATCAGCGGACAGATCCCCTCATAGATTAAGACTTGAAGAAGCAAATCACTCAAGAACAGCACTGATAAATTTCATATCCAACTATTCGCCTTACTCTTACTATTGAAGTGAATGGCGGTTCCTCAATATTCAAGGGCAAACTTGTAATTGATTATCTCTCTTGCCATTGGTCCTGTTATGTTACGCTTTCTAGTTAACAGGTAGGTATATCTCAAGTATTACAGACATTTTAGCGCAATCGAAATGGGAACACAACATGCGCCAATCGGAAATATATCGAAATACAATATTTAACTTCGCTAGCAGCTTATATAGCTGAGATAGAAAAAGAAAAAGGTAAAATCTTGCACTTCTGTCTGGAAAAGCTTTTTTTTTCATCTCGAAAAACAGTCAAACTTGTTACGAAATCGCGGCAATTAACACACAGTCTGCTGGAGGATAACCTTTGTTCCACCCTCCCAGTCATTCCAAAGTTCTGTTAAGATAAAGAAAAGTCCTACTTTAAAGTAATTTTGTGCGAAACTAAAGTAAAAGCAATTAAACTTACCTACTTTTCCAATAATAATCGTTTGCCCTTCAGGTGCACGGTATGGCATGACGGTTAACACATTGTTCAAAAACAGAGGACGGATTTCTTCAAGTCCTGCTGTTTTGAAGCATTCCGGAATGCTCATTCGTGTCTTGTAATACAACTGGATGGAATCGAAGGCTCTCTGGACATCATACTTTCTGACACGAAGGAAAGCCAAAAGGAAATTGGAATCCGTCCTCGAAATAAAGTCATTCTGCTCTATAGGAAATAAGGAATTGTGCTTAACTCATTATTATTATAATAATTTTCAGTATTTTTTTTCCTTTCTCGTTTGAGAATGGTGACATGGAATAATGCTAGTTTTCAATAAGTGAAGCGTTATCCTTTTTAATCTCCCACCACCTGAATATAAAACCTAGAAAATCCCATTAGGTTGACCAGTAAAGTATACCTGACGTGTACTGTATATTTATTATGTACTGTATGTGCCAATATATTTATCTATTTTCCTGCCCCTCTCCCTCAGCGTTTCCGAGGAATATTTATTATTCCTCAGTTTAGTATTTAATAATAATTAATAGAAAAAACTTCTGGCCACTTTGATTTCGTATATTCTGTTTCGTTTTGACGGACTGATATATAAGTAAAAATCACTAATGATACTGTCATCTGTTTTCGTGATCATACAGTAGTTACTATGATGGTGCGTTTTAGAATATTTCTGTTATTTCAATAATTTTCAGTTCTATTTCTGTACTGAAGGTATCCGTGAAACCACTCAAAAATTGTATGAAATATTGATATTTTTAGATGTGTTTCTTTTTATTATTATTTTAATCAATGAAGTATGATGATAGTGTATGCATTGATATGGCTTATCTGTTCTTCAGAGAGAACAAAGGCTACATGAATAAACTAGACAGCTAATGGAAATTCAAGAATAGCACCCCCTACCAAGAAACGAGCAAAAAGACGAGGAACCCAATAGTAATCACAAAAGCTGCTACAGAAATCTCGTCAGCTAGAATTAATAACGATCAACAAGGGATTTAAAGCGGTTACAGGTACTAAGATTAGAATTAGCCAGTGGTTGCAGCATGAATGGTTGCAGAATATTATATCTTCGGCACCAAAGTGAACATTTGGAATTCAGTGCTGAGGTGTTTTCCTGCTCACATCATACGTGCACTCATCTCTCCCGCTGGATAACTGGATTGGTATTTTCCACATCAGTTATTCCACATTTGTAATGTAGAACTATGAAAGTCTACGGACCAATCGCAGTTTATTTACACCAGCATATTCTGCTATTCATCGTCAATGCTGATATCAACTGAATGTCCCTCGAATAGAAACAGCGACTTTGAAGATCCATACAATTTATGAGACAATAGTTTGTGTCTACTATACCTGTAAATTAACACACAAAAAAAACGAATTACTGAATGCGCTTCTTCTTGAGTGGGTGCGGTCAAGGGATTTACTGGTCGTGCGAATATTTTAAATAAGGCAGGTGACATACCATCTTTGTATTTTCGTTTATACGTATTTTTACATTCCAGCATAAGATGACAAATATCCGTGTTTTTTTAAATAGCGCCTAAGGACTAGGGATCGAAGAAGTGCCATCAGGGGAGAAAAATTAATAAGCCAAAAATAATTTCGGTCTTTATTAAAGTTATATGCATTTTTTTAAAATTGTCTTTCAGTTGTGAAAAAAGAACTAAAATAACTCAGGTCGAACATGACGGCTTTCGACTCTTTGCGTTGGCGATGTTTGGAGGATTATTATTTTTTTTTATATCTTTCGCTTTCTTATCAAAGTTCTTTGATTATATAGGAAGGTTTTGTATCTCAGTGAATATCGGCGATTACTTTTACATGGAATTTTCTGCCTTAAAATCCGATCTAGGACGCAATGAATATCCGTCACTCATACACTGAACTGCTTCTGCCGTAATTCCACACAGTCATATCCAACTGGGGAAAAGAGAGAACGAATATGAATATTTATGGCGATCATAAGGACAATGCTGGCTGAAAAAATTACAATTCAACCAAAGCAACTGATATTCAAGTATTAGAATATTCCTTTCAGTGTCTAAATTGTAATTTTGAAATGTGATAAAGGGGAAACACTTCTGGAGACAGAATGCAAACACTGGACCTAACAATTAGTCATAAAATTAAAAAGGCTTGCATAAAATTTACCTGAAAGAAAAGATCTTCCTAAAATTACTCACTTCTCAACATATCCTTGAGATCGTTGATATATTTGTCCCTTGTCCTTGGATCTTCATTAAGTTCATCGGCAGCTTTTTCCATATCAGAAAGAGTGATCTTGGGATCGTCATATGCTCGAAAAGCTATGCTTGCTGCCCGGAATGAAGCCTCAGAACTCATGGCTTAGCTACTAAAATAATGGCTTATATGAGACAGGATATATAATAATGAAAACATACGAAGTAAAGACAATTTATTGATACATTCTAAATAACTGTGAGGAGGAAAAGACGCAAAGATTGAGACGTATCACGTATAAAAGGCACATGAATCTAGGCAACTATGTAACTTGCAAACACTAAACATTCACATGAATTTCGATGTTAGCTAGTTATTCGGAGTAACAATTGTAGCTTTCCTATTACATTGTAGTTTACTGTTCAAAAAAATTACGAGGACACTTCTAATTACCTAATACATGTCAGTCACAAACGGAGTGTCACAACCAAAGAAAAATAAAAGAGTACTGGAAACTGGAAACCTGAAATACGAGCTCAATTTATAATTAACCATATACCAGCGAGGCGTTATCATGAGCTGTCAGTATTATTCTATCAATCACTTTAGAATTAAGTCATTCGTGATCTACCATGGCGACATTATTAAAAGAAGGAAACATTAGAGTGAAAAATCCCAAGAAACAGGAAAGTTTTGAAAAGGTTTAGCCTTCCTCTTGGCCCAATGCGTTTTTTGCTAGAATACTAATGCATCCCTTCTTTTTTAGATGCAGCGAATGGCCCCTCTGCTCTCCAACCAAGTCTCTGGACTCAAATTCCACAGTGGCATGAATCTTGTTACATTGTTCTTGAACTTCATTTCTGAAGTCCAAGAGGGAGGACTTTCTGGACAATGCATAGGATGCAAAAAAAAAATAAATAAATAAATAAACATAAAACTATCGATATTGACACGAACTTCATTTGCTTATTTTGACGACTTCCACTGCTACTACTGCTGCTTTCTCTCAGTGTGATAACCGTAAACCCCCGAGTCCTCACAGGTAACCTTAGAGATGAAGACGGGTCTATTTCTAGTTTGATCTTTGAGCTCCCTGCAGAGAGCAACTCGATGTTCTTTCTAGTCATAGCTCAACAATATTTTGTTCCAATGTGTTTCATATTGAAAACGTCTGCCGAAATGTGTCGAGTACGACTGTTCTACGATCTCACAAAACATCAGGCATTTTTCGCCTAAGATTTGTAAGGATAGCTGATCACACTTTAGCGATGTTTTTCGGTGTTGTGCTTGTTGACGCTCGTCCATAACACTCATTGTCGTCGTCAACATTCCCGTCCGTCCTTGAAGTGTTAATACAACATTTCTTTTCTTTTGCAAATTGCATTATCACCAAGCGTTTCCTTAAGCCTGCAGTTGGTTTCTGCAGCAGCCTTTTTTGAGGTTGATGCAGATTATTCTCTCCTTAAAATACTCCATTTCAGCTGGAGAAAAAAATTTCTGAACCACTAAAACATTACGTTACAAAAGCAAAAAAAAGTAAACAAGAACGTATCGTTTTAGCATTATGTTTTAAGTTATTCTTTCCAAATAATGTTTATAATTAATTTAAATATAGCATTCATTAGTTTTCTTAATAATTCTCATAATCCCGTATCATTATCATCCCACTGGAACCAGACCTGCCGACATTATTCAATTTCTGAGGGCCTAGCTACATCTAATGCATCTTGCCTCCATTTTCTTACTTTTTTTTTCACATGCAAGAAGACAAACCTTACGCACTGTAATTTCATGTAACTGCTTACGAAAGTACAGTAGTTAAATTTTAACACGATGTTTGCATGAAATGAGAGCAGGACAAGTTAGCAAGAAGGTCAGTAAGTGAAAACAAGGTCAGGTCTTAAAATCGTAGCACATATTTTTGCTGCTTCAGGCAATTGCGTAATAATGGCAGGTGATGTTGTACATTTATCTTACCGACCTCCTTCACTTCAGTACGGAATGCCATAGAGCATATTAAGTGATTTCGTTCGCTTGTATTTACATTTAATAAAACAATGCTGTAACAAAACATTTCTCGTATGGTCAGTTGTGTCAAATCAAGTCACAGTGAACGACATCCGATCATTAACTATTTACAATAAACAAAATGGCAAAAGTTTAATTGGGTATGCGCATGCAGAATTTTGAGTGCCAACAGAATGAAACTGAATTTCACATAGTAAAGTTACTATTCTGATTTTCATTAAATGATATGCACTGCTTGGTAAGAAGTCAACGGACACCATCATGCGCAAGATGCATCGTTCCATCTAACGAGTCACGTGTACGTAGCCGATATAAATTGAAGACTATGATGCTCCCAAGTCAACACAACTGTGATCGGGTGAAATACTACGAGAAAAAAACGGATGGAGTTTGAAAGAGGAGTTATGATAGGACGCCATGTTGCAGGCTTATCTTTTCGGCAAGTTGTTGACAAATTGTGCCCTCACAGGCCAACAATCAGTGATACCATTCCGCAATAGAAACGCGAAATAAACTGCGTGTGTTACCCCCAATGGACGACCCACGACACTCAAGAATGTGACCGTAGGGTGCTATGAAGGATAACATGCAAAAACGGCGCACTATGACATAAGACTGCTGCTGTAACTGCACAATCTGTGGACATGAACATCAAACTTGGTTGTCCCTATACAGCCCTGATCGTAACACCATTGGATATCTGTGGGATGAACTGGAGTGTTGTCAAATGGCCTCCACCCAACAGTTCAGTATCTCATTACATGCCTATAGGAAGAATGGTCCAGAATTCTCACTGATCGCTATAAAATCACTTCAATGACTACTTGCAGTCACTGAAGTGATTTTCCTGTTGTTTGCAATGGGAAATAACTCATTCCTTAAGGTAGCCCCCATTCTGCAGAATATAGGTTCATTGGTATGTGCAATGATATGAGGATTTTAAGAAGAAATGGGAACGTCTTACAATCCAAGTGTCCTTAGACCTGAAATTCTTTGAAACGAAGCTTTACATTTATTATATTAATGACAACGGAATAACATTATTCTTGAAAAAAAGTGAAAGATAAAAATAAGAACCGGAAAATATCCAAGTCTAGGAATCTTTGAAATATCTGGTACTTTACTTAGCTAGCACTTTCTCAACCCTGAATTTTATTAAGAGGTTGTCTTGAGCAGTATGATGAACTCTATCATTAGGGCTGAAATCCATTAGAGACACTCTTAGATATGTATATTAAAATAAACTATGCTGATCAACTGCTCATTAGGTCGAGACTAATGAAGCAGTCTGTCAAATCTATCAGAGATAGGGTTGCTACAAATTCACTTTCAGGAAACTACCTACCATCACTTACTAAAAGATGAGGAAGTGATATTTCATTTATCTCTGAATAATGAACTTAATAAGGAAGCAACTTTCGAAGAAACGTCAAAATAGAATGAGAGAGAAAGAGAGTAACTAAGATAATCTTCAAGGATCTCGTTAACATTTTGTTGCTGTATTATGAGCACTCACTCTCTATTTAAAAAAAAAATTATTAAAACATATCTTGAATTTAATTCGATGAGTCTCCCGGCGAACCTGGTAAGCTGAAGGGGAAGAAGAGCAAAAAGCATTCCATCGATGTATAAAAGCTGTGGAGAGGAGATATCCAAAGGAAAGAACGTCAAATATGGCAGTTGATTATTGCAATATGTTAGAAAATTGAAGAAGGCCACTGATTAACCTGAAGCTTTAAACATTTGTCAGCCTAGCTGGCCGAGTGGCTAGCAATCTACAAGCTCATGATTGGAATCCTGCAACACAAGCATAGACGTGATTTTTTTTATGTGGTAGATGAATTTCATCGCCCGATGACTACCACGCCACGCTGTTCATAGGATGCAGAAAGTAGCGTAAAACGTTTAAGGTCCATAGTTTACCCATTGTAACAATTTGGTGTATAATAAAGGTTTAAAACTTTTTGTCAGTGGGAATTTAAAAAAAAAAACTGACTAGCTAATTAAAAAAAAACTTAGTTTCTAATTTTTGCATGTATGTCAGCTTTATTACATTTTTAATAAAGAGATTTAATTTTAAAAAAAGCTGATAAAAGTTTTTCATATTATCGTATATTCCCAAAGAGAACAGGTTTCATATATTCCTATATGTGAAAAATTTCGGAACGTTATAAAATATTCCTCATTTTAAAAATCATCATCATTATTATTAAGCTGTAATAAACTGCCACTTACTTTCAAAATATAGCATTTTTTGTTTGGTCCTTAATTAATGCTAATTTCGTACACTTCACTTGCTTTCATAATCATAGTGAAATGCTCGCCTCTATATATACCACTGCCGTTGCTTCTGTCTGCACATCAAGTAATCAGGCAACAATTATTATGTCAAAACAAAGAACTATATTTGGAATTGTCAATTACACAGAATTCAATATAATCTCCCTCCAACTTCACATAACATTTACCTCTGTCGTATAGGTGTTCAAAAGGCACGGTGGAAGTCCTGAACGGGAACCTTCTGCAGTGGCTGGGCCACACCGTGTTGGATATCCTCGTCGCTGAAGCGCTCCCCTTTCAAGGCATGATTCATCTTTGGGGAAAGGAACAAGTCCGCTAAGCCAAATCTGGTGAATGGGGGGGGGGGGGAAATGTTTGATCACACAGATCAACCTTGAAGCCGGAAACTGCTTCACAGGCGGCGCACAGCGTGGGAATGTCGTCGTGCAACAGAAACCAATTGTTGTGGAAGGGTTCTTTCTAAAACGTCGCACGCGGGTTTACGGACGTTTCCGGACTCCTAAATAATACTGTTCGTTCACTATGGTGTCCTCAGGAACAAATTCGCGGCGGATAATTCAAATAGCGCAGAAAAATACAAATGCTTATTTTCCTGACATGTGGTTTTGCAACCTGACTTTCTTCTGCAGGGGAGAAGACATTCCACACCATGGAATGTCACTTTTGATCTGTAATTTCAGTTTGATCTGGAAACTGGAAAACATCAACTTTCATCACTGGTGACAATTCTTTGCAACACATCACGAACTTGATCACCTGAATGGATGAAATTTTGACAACATGCAACCCGGTGCTCTTTCTGTTCATGCGTCAACGTGTGCAGCACAAACCTCGAACAAATCTTCCTCTTCTGTAAATCTCTTTTTAAGATTAATCGAGCCGTTTCCTTACCGACACTAAGCTGTACATAGCGAGTAGTCTATTGGTTATTTGCCTGTCATGGTCAACAATTTTCCTAGCTTTCACCACATTTTTATTTGTCTGTGCAGAAACTGGCTGGACATAGCGTGGTTTATCCTCCAGAGACTCCCTCCTCCTCTTTAAACTTTGAAAACCAGCGGAACACCTGTTCTAGGCTCAAGTAGTCATCACGGTAAACATTTTTAAGTCATCGAACACTTCTTGTCTAGCAGTCTTTCCTAATTGACAATAAAAATTTATCACGCCTCTTTTCTCCATGATGCAACTTCTGACACGCTCTACTCACCCATTCTTACGTAAAATGTTGCCATACAAAAACTGTTGCGTCACCCCAATCGAAAGTGCACCTGCGATTACAGCACACTATCGGTTAAAACCATAAACACGTTTGTTAATTTTATTCAAAGATCTAGCCTGTAAGAAATCAATGTCATCTCATTACTTAACGGGTACACTGTATATACCAACCAGATATTACAGTATGAAATTATTTTCAAACAAAGCAAATATCGGTACACTCTTTCTCACGCTGTAAACAGAATCTAAATTATAGAAAAAATATCCATGATTCATTGCTAAAATCTAAAAGAAATAAACTCAGAACCGAGCGTTCAATCTTACTCACAGATGTACCCTTTCTTCTAACCAAAACAATAAAATACATTCACAGAAATCATTAATCAATAAAACGACTTGGACGAATGTGCCATTACAACCACGTACGACAAGAAAATATTTTCTTAATACGCTGAAATGAAACTTACTGTGAGGTCTTTTGATAAATTGACATCATAGATACACATTATTTTTATCGAATTTCTGGACCTCCTCACCAAAATCATATTTGAGATCCAGCTATTAGTGCTTTAGCTGAGTGCAGGATATCGGTAAAATGCGAACGTTCACCTGTCTTCAACCTCGGTAACATGAATCACGAGGTTTCATGTTTCCAGCTGTGTCAATCGAAAAATAAAACTTTTATTAACATGAATTCGTATTATCACTTATTTTAAGATTATACTTCCAGTAAAGTACAAATCAGATGTGTTTCTTTTTATTTTCTGTTATAACTAATTTGTTTACCGATAATATTTTTATTTTCTTGCTCTTTTTATTTATTGTGTGTGTGCGTGTGTGTATTATAAATCCCACTGAAGCAACTAAGGCTATCCGGCGAGTCTATTACGTCAGTTACCACCATTTTCTTTTAGCCGGTTTTCCAATTTAGACGAAACCAAAAGACATGGATCTGAAAAGAAAATAGTTCCACTGTCGTGAGAAAAATGTTAACTCCCCTTCAGAGAAACACCATAAAGTAACATTCGCATCGATACTGATTGAACCGTGGAGGCTATGTTTATAATATTCATAATGCAAACAGGATCATCGTTCTCGCATGTTTTTGGAAAATATTACGAGCTCAAAATAGGGTCTTTTTCTTCGTTTTTATTTACACTGAAGCATTATTTTTTATTTAATAAGAGTGAATTAATTTATTTTTCAAAGTCTGGTTTCAGTTTCAACACCTGTTCTTAGCAAAGAAAAAAGGAAAGACAAACGCAAGAGTTTCTTTTTCCCCTGGAATATATTTATAAGAAAAGTATGATTAAAAAAACTGACCAACTATCTCAATGTGAGAACTGTTTCAGCACAGAATAAAGTATTTTATAGTAGGATATAAACTAATTTATGTACGACTCACCGAGCGGTTTTGCTTGAAGTGATGTAGTCCAAGTGTGTGAGTGTATGTCTCGTCTTCCATATTAGCAGCAGTGACATCACTGAGAGATTTTTGAATAAATAAGGGATACTTGAATGAAAATGAGACTCATTATAAAGATTGGAAATCATGCTTAATTAGTTTTGAGATGAGTGTCACCGTCGCAGTTTTCTTCGCCTGCTGTAAAACCACCAGCAATTCCCGGACACATTTTGCATCCACCTGCTAAATGTGTCTGGACACGTCGAGTTCACATTCCTACATTCTATGTAATCAATCTCGAGAATTTAGACGATCGTTTTTCCATATCGTGAGAGCCAGAATTCAGTAGCTCGAGTATCTTCGTTTGCGATTTAAATAACACTCGCTAACAATTCTGGTGTAAAGAACACCAGAATTGTTAGCGAATTCCGTCTACTAATTTAGTATTCTTTTTTCTGAATATATAAAAATCAATTTCTTATAAAAGTACTAGAAGTTTGAAAAAGTGCCATTCCTTACTTACAGAGAATGTTCTTCGAACGGTAGTCTGTAAAACGTACTGTGAATACCAGAGTTCTACCTTCCACGTGTGCTGCTTTCCTTACATCCTGAGAGAAATAACAAAGAAGTAGGACATTATTCGTGACCCCTCTCTGAGACAAGCTCGACTTCTCAATTCTAGTTCACGGTCAGCTAAATAAAACGCCTTGCCTAGAGATCACAGCCCAATCAGAAAAGAGCATATTTCATGCAAATTTCAAGACTGAATATCAAATAGGTGATGTAATGAGGCACTCCATGCAGAGGCATTAAATGTAATTGAATGAGGCATTAAATGTAATTGAATGAGGCATTCAAAGTAATTGAATGTCTTGGTACACAGTTCAAACAGAATCTTCCTTCTTGATTTTTTCCACTATTTATACTGTAATTAAAATGTATATTTTTCAGGGGGGGGGATTGAAAATTTATTTCACTTGTTTTTAATATTAATGATACGCAACTGAAGTGATCCAAGGTATTCTATTTTATAAAATATTAGAATAATCAAAGAAAATGTGTTGAATGATTTGTAGTTCTAATTTATTGCATGGAAAATTATTATTACCAAATATGAATTAGCATCATATAAATGTACGTACTTCATATAATCTACAAAGATGTGAACACATAAAAATGTAATATAAATTATACGAAAACTGTTATTTGAAAGCATTCACAAAATGAAAATAATTTTAAAGTGGTTCAAAATATTCGAATAATGCGAAACTAAATGCTCAAAGATTAATTATTTAGTAATTAGTATTTATGTTCATCCTTTCATGACCGTTCGTAAACGGTTGGGCTTATTATTTACTAGCGATTCACAGTCATTTTTTTAACATGCTGGTATGGTCTCCAGACTAGAAACAAGTTCATTTTTGTTACTTGCGGCAACTTCTTGAAGAGACGTTTCTTCATAACTCCTCACAAATTCACAAAGGGGTTTAAATCTGGTGATTTTGCAGGCCAAGGAATTACTTTGATTTGCCTTTAAGCCATCTAGTAGTGGTGTTGCAAATGTGACATATAAGTTGAATCTTGCTGAAAAAAGGAAATCGCCATTACATAGAGTGCTCAAGAATTTCTTGGTACACTTTGGAATTGACTCTTTCACACAATACACGGCCTACCTAAACCCTTTGTGGTCATACAAGCCCATACCATGACAGAGGTTGCAAATTTCAACGAAAGTTTCATGCATTATTTATCAAATACGTCTTCATTAAGACGCCAAATATGTATCCCTTGATGACCTTGGGACACAAAACGAATTTTCATCGCTTTTCCAGTCCTCTTGGCCCAACAACAGTCTTTGCTTACACAGTCGCACTCTAGCTGCCTTTTTCTTGGAAGTCGTAAGCGGCTTCTTCTTAGGCATACCAGATTTAAAACCCAATTTGTAAAGCCGTGTCAATGTCGTAAGACACATTCACATCTAGTTCTTTCCATCTCCTTGGGAAAATACCTTACACTTCGAAAGCGGTTTTTCTTCACTAATATAGTGATTCACTATATTAGTGAAGAAATATAGTTATTCAATAATATAGTTATTCAATCTCCTCTTATCTCTTAATGTAGCTGTTGCCTTCCCACATCTGTTTACAGCGATTATTTGGAAAACTCCGGTTATTAGAATACTGTTTCAATACTCTACTCACGCTGGCTAGAGAACATTTCAATTCCTAAGCTACAAACTGTTGAGTTTCGCCTTCTTTGTGTAGAGACACCAAACGAAACTTCTTATCTTCCGATATGTCACTCGTAGGTTTAGCAAATGATTAACTGAAATCCAAAGGCAAACGATTCCTCACACATCAGTCAGTTCCACAGCTAATGAAACATGTGCTATTTCTATGCTCTCCTCAAAACCAATCCGAAACATCTGGAATATTTCGATCGATGCTAAAAATTATTCTAATTTAGTGAATGCTTTCAAATAAGTGTTTTCTTATAATTTATATTATATTTTGTGTGCCATGCTTATATAATCTGCAAAGTACGTAGATTTAGATAATACTAATTCGTATTTGGAAATAATTATTTAATTATTTTCTATGCAATAAATTAGAATTGCAAATCATTCAACATATTTTCTTTGGTTATCCTAACTTTTCGATTCGAAGGTATACTCTTTCTCTAAGAGAATCAGGAACTTCGAGACAGTATAACACATTGCTTCACTTTTGCTAAAAATATTCACTATCTAGCATTTCATTTTTGCAAGTGAATACTCTTTATGTTACGGACAATGAATTATTAAAATAATCTCTTGGATTTTTTAATCTTATTTAATACAAGTTGACACAACTCATGTCTAAAATCTCGACTGCATTCTTCATAACGCTATAATTTATTTCACAGCACACACAATATGTAGAATACGTGTTACTTCACACGCGTATTCTACATATTCTATTTATTCAAAAGAATAAACTGGAGAAAAATCTATTTAGTCTATCATAGTCATATTCTGTAGCCTTAAATAAAAGTAACCTTGAATGAAACTAAATTTTATTTCGGGTTACTTTCTTTGAACATAACATAGCTTACCGTAAATGACCTTCCTAAAATTAATTTACATCTCTCTCTCTCTCTTTCTATATATATATATATATATATATATATATATATATGTATATATATATAGTCTAAATATAATTTTTTTAAACATATATTTCATTGATTGCTAAAATATTTATACATACAATAAACATCTTGTGTGACTTAAGTATAAAGAGCTAATAAGCTTCATTTCGGCAATGAAAACATTACTTAAATTAAGGGGATATTAAATCCCACATAGTTTACTATATTCGGCAAGAAACTCTCTGATTCCAATCTTTGAGTTTCTTATTCGGTTTTAAAACTATGTGGGATTTAATATCCCCTTAATTTAAGTAATCTTGTGTGACATTGCATCTTATAATTTCACAGAGTTCAGCACTAAGTGCTGCGATTCATACATTGGATTTCGATTAAAATTTTTAATAATACTATTTTGCCTTTATATTATGTATTTACAACACATGTTTTTCTAATATTAACAATGAAGATTATACAGAATTTTTTGTATAATTTTTTATTTTTTTATTTTATTTTTATTTTATTATATTTTTTTAAGTTTGAGAAAGAATGATTATACATAAAAATTTCTGCATTTGCTTATAAAGATTACTTGTAGATGAGTGAGGCAAGTTAATCCCACCTACTTCGAAGCGTGGGTTAGCTTTTATGAAGAGAGTGGGATTTAGCCTTCGCTATCTGTGTTGTTGCTACTGTTGATGTATGGGATGTAGGCATTGGATGCTAGTGATTTCTGATGTGTATATTAGTGTTAATGGTTTCTTAACTTTGTTGGTATATTTTCCAGAGTTTGTTTTTTAAGGTTCTGTAGTTATCTACGTGTTTTAACTTTCTTGGTAGGTTTTTGAGTTGTGTGGGTAACTGATGTGATCTCACCAAAGAACCGTATGAGTTGTTGAAGGGTGTGGGGATGTAGAGAGTTGTTGTAGGTCGTGTTATACGATATGTATCTCTGTTGTTTCCATAGATGATGTTGAAGTAATTCCTTATTAATGTCATGTAGTGTTTCAGGTTTTTAATGCTCAGAATTCTGTGTATCGCCATGTGCTTGTCGGATATTGGTTGTTGCGTGTAAGGTGTCCAGATCACTGTTGACACGATTTTCCTGTGTAATGTTTCTAATTTTGTTAGGTGGTTTGTTTAATTCTGTTTGATGTATTTGTATAGACTGTTATTCCGTATCTGAGTAGGGATTCGCAGATAGCGTGATATAGAAGTTTTTTTGTGTTGGGTGGAATAATGTCTTTAACTTAGAAGAGTTTTGCTGCGATGATCCGGAGTTTGGTGTGTAGGTATTCTATATGTTTTGTCTATTTAAGGTGGAAATCTATATAGAGACCGAGGTATTTTGCGTGTGTTACAGGTTTGATTTCGGAACATTGGCAGGTATTTTTGTTGTTAATGCAGTGGTATGTGTGACAATGTATCGATAGTGATGTAGGGCGTATGATTCTTGGGTTGTGTATTATCAACATCTGTGTTTTGGTGCCGTTGATTAGAATTGCATTTTGGTGGAAGTATGTTGTAATTTCGTTTAGGTCTTGTTGTGCTTTGCAGAGAGCTGTGTTAATGCCTGTGTGGATTGCTAGTAGTGCAGTATCATCTGCGTATTGAAATATTTGACTTCTTATGGATATGTTATGAACATCGTTGATGTATATGTTGAATAGAGTGGGTGATAATATGGCACCTTGAGGTACACCGTGTTTTAGTTGTATACTCCGACTGTGACATGTACCTATTTTTGTTACTTGTGTTCTGTTTGAGAGGTAGTTCTTGAACCATGTATGCAGTGTTCCTCTTATACCTATTGAGTATAGTTTGGTGAGTAGCATGCCATGTTCAAGTATATCAAATTCTTTGGTTAGGTCCAGCAGTATAAGGGCAGTGTACTTGTTTTTGTCGAGAGCTTTGTTTATTGTGTCGGCGATGTCTTCTAGTAAAGTGATGGTGCTTTTTGTTTTCTGAAAGCCGTATTGGTTTTGTGAGATGATGTTGTACTTCTGTAAATAGTTCTGTAGTCTGGTGTGTGTTATTTTTTCTAGAATTTTTGAGATGACTGGTAGTGTAGCTATTGGTCTGTAGTTCTGAGTATCATTTCTATTGCCATGTTTGTATATTGGCGTAATTACTGTCGTTTTTAGTTGTTGTGGAATAATGCCTGTGTCGAATATTATATTCATGAGTTTCAAAAGTATTGGATTTATTTGTTCAAAGTGTGTTATAAAGTCTGTGAGTCTTATTTTGTCTATTCCTGGAGTGGTCTTTGGTTTTAGTTTTAGGAGTGCTTCTTTCAGTTCCTGTTTTGTTATGGGTAGAAAATACATCGTTTGTTGTTGACTTTGTGTTGGTAGTTTTTTGTTGATCGTTGGTAGTTTGTCTTTTTTGAGTTGTGTGATGTTGTTTGTGAAAGCATGGTTGAATGAGTCTGTTAGTTCCTCTTGGTTTGTGTCCTGACCGAAGCTTTTTGCAATAAAACCTTGTGCTGAAGTTTTCTTTTTTCGGGTTACTAATTCGTTGAGTGTAGCCCATGTTTGCTTAATGTTGTCGTTATATTCCATGAATTTTTGCAAGTAGTAGCGTCTTTTTGCCCTACGAATTTTTGTTGTTAGTTTATTTCTTGTGTTTTTGTATAAGGTTTGTAAATGTGTGTTACTGGGTGACTTTGTAAGTTTTTTCCATAGATTTTCTTTTTCAGTAATAGTATTTAGTATGTCGTCATTTATCCATGGATTGTTGTCTGTTTGTTGCCTCGTTTGTGTAGGTTTTGTTGCTTTTTTGTATATTTCTGTGAACTTTAGTTGAAAATTCTCGTATAATGTTACAGGATCGTTTGTTTTAAGTAGGGAATTCCAGTCTGTATTTTTTACTTGGTTATCGACAATGCTCTTTAGTATGATCGAGTTTTGTCGACTTTTGTGGTGGTGGGAGGGGGGATAGGAAACGTAATAAAACGAAGTTGAGACAAAGTAGTGATTGGCAATTTTTACGTTAATTACTGATGATGTATATGTGTGGATGGGAGCCTGTATATTGATATGATCAATGCATGATTGTATTAGTGAGTTATTGAGTATTCCTTCTCTTGTTGGGGAGTGAATGGTAGGGTTTATGTTGTACTGATTTAGTATATCAAAATATGTGTTAGTGGTTGAAGAAGCGTGGTCAAGAGTATTTATGTTAATGTCGCCTATTAGGATGAGCCTGTGTGTTGTACGCGGTTCGATGCCGCTTAGCCATGTTTCTAACTCGTGAAGAAAGCTGAGTGGATTATTATCTGGGGGTCTGTATATTGTGTTTATTGTGTATTTGATACTATCGTGGCTATTTGTGAGTTCCAAAATTAGTGTTTCCGCATGTTCGAAGTGAGTTTGTTTTTCTATCACATTGTATTTTTCTTTTATAAATGCCACAATGCCACCTACTCTTTTGTTTGGTCTGCATAAGTTGTAGGTTTGATAATTATTTTTGTTGTATGCGTAAATTTCTGTGTCGTTTATTGCAACTTCTCTCAGTATTAGCGCATCTATGTTTATCATGGTATAATTGAGCTGGGTTATCAATGTAAGCCAGTGTTTATTTACACTTCTTATGTTTGTGTGTATGATAGTGAAGTTGGTGGAAATGTTGTCTGACGATTTCTTCAAAGAGTCAAAGACCTTGAAGTTTATGTTATCTGACTGGATATGTTCGCCTATGTTTGAGATCTCCATTATATAGTTTTTAAATGAGTTCTAATCTTATTCTTAAGGATGTAAAGAGTTAGTGTTTTATATTGGTATGCTGTGCAAGTCGTATTCATTTGTAATTATGTATACTCGAGTGTTTTCATTCTTTCTCAAAAATATCTGGGAATTCTTTGTCCACAGGAACTTGTAGTTTTTCTCTGTTTTTGTCTTCCTTGCTTGGTATAGAAGATTTTTGAAGTATGGAGTCCAGTGTTCCGTTATATAGATTGGTGTTGGGGGTTTCTTATCAGTTAGGATCGTTGTTGTCGGCCTTGTTTTCTTGCTTGCTGTAAGAATGGAGTCTCTGAGATTTCTGTTGGTAAAACGAGCGATGATTGGTGGTGGTCTCTCTTTATTTTTTTGTGGGCCTCGGTTGATATAGGTGATATCTTTGGTTGCGATTTGAATTCCAATTTTGCTGCTGATCAGTTGCATTATGTTGCTTAATTATTCTGTATTTTCTTTCGTTATTCCCTCAATTTGAAGTTCTTTTTTTCTTTCTTTTTGTAGCATATGTTCCATTTGACATACTTCTTTCCGCAATTCTTGATTTTCGCGTTGGAGTGTTTCTTGCATTTCTATCGCTACCGTTAATTTCGTCTTTATGTCTCGCACGGTTCCTAACATTTCTTCAGAGGTCTCGTTATTGAACTGTATGTAATATTCATACTCTTCGAATTTTTTGTTAATTTAATTTGTTCCATGTGTGCATTTAATAAGTCTTTCGCCATGAGTTTAAATGAATCAAAATTATCTATAATTTTAGGATCCGGAAGCGGCTTACCTTGATGTGCGTCGTTAATAATAATAATAATAATAATAATAATAATAATAATAATAATAATAATAATATATTATACAAGGTGTCCCAAAATTCACACAAGAAGTAATTTTGATAGAAAACACAGGTTTTTAATTAAAAATTGTAATTTCTTATTGATTCATAAAGTATACAGTATAGGGTTATGCATGGAATAGCATATCGGGTAAATGGCTTCCACGGCATTGCTGGCACATACGCACTCTTTTGTCGAAATTTTCCATGACCGTTTTGCATAAATGTCGCTGAATTTCGTTGATACAACGCTCAATTTCCTCCTTCAAGGCGTGGGTGGTCGTGGGCTTGTTGGCATAAACCTTAGACTTCAAACAAGCCCAAAGAAAGCAGTCCAACGGCGTTAAGTCACATGATCTTGGCGGCCAATTCTGATCACCAGAACGGGAAATTACACGACTAGGAAATGACTCATGCAGTAATTGAATTGTTTCTCGGGATGTATGGCATGTTGCACCGTCTTGTTGAAACCACATTTCGTCCACATCCATATCTTGCAATTTAGGCACAAAAAACTGCATTATCATGTCGCGATAGCGAGCACCATTAACTGTTATTGCCTTACCAGCCGCAGTTTCGAAGAAGAATGGACCGATGATGCCTCTAGCCCAGAATCCTCACCAAACAGTGACACGCTGTTGATGCATTCGTTTTTAAACAATCACTTGTGGATTTTCTGAACCCCGAATGCGACAATTTTGTCGATTAACAAAGCCATCAAGATGAAAATGAGCCTCATCGCTGAAGATGATTTTGTTCGAAAAATAAGCATCCACTTGTTGTTGTTCCATAATCCAGTCAACGAACTCTCTTCGCTGTGTGTGGTCATGTTTAATAACCCTGAATTGTCAGCTGTCACGCTGTCTTTTTTTCTCGTTGGCAACACTTTACCGCAAAAATGGCGCTAAATTTAATTCTTGCATAAATTTTGGGACACCCTGTGTGTGTATATATATATATATATATGTTATTATTATTATTATTATTAATTATTATTATTATTATTATTATTATTATTATTATTATTATTATTATTAGACCCTCCAGAGGCCAGAGGATCGAGGACTCATCGAACTCCGAGAGATCCGAGGCTAGTAGTGGTTTGCCTGGAGGATTGTAGACTGAATACAGCTTTAGGTTACCTGCATTGTTGGTGTGTATCTCAGTTCCAGTTTCTTCCAGGTTTGTAGTCGTTGTCTTCCTGATCTTGTTGTATCTTATGTCTTTTTTGACAAAGATAGACGTTCCACCTCCTCTGGCATTGAGTCTGTCATTCCTAAGTAGTGCGTGGTTCCTCAGTTTGGGGTGGTCGCAGGGCCGAAGGTGCGTCTTGTTGATTAAGAGGATGTCTTAAATTGTACGTATTTGGTCTGATGTATTAAAATAAAGAAATTTTATTATTAAAAGACCAGAAGATAAATGATAAAATATACAAAGAGCCAACAAGTTTCACTAGCCACTGTCTAGCATTTTCAAGGCTGAACTGGTGTGAAAACAAATGCATTGAATTACATTTCAAAAACATACACTTTAGTAACTGTTAGGCCGTTACATTTGATCATACGTGTTTGATGGCGTGCATGTGTTCGAATGCTTCAGTCAGAACATGACCACATGTTGTGTATTGTTTTGCATATTGTAGTTCTGTTGAACTGAGAGCGATGATGAGATTTGTCCATATGTCTTTAAGAATAATACCTTGATTTCCATTTAAATTATTGCCTGTGCGTAGTACCACAGCTTCTTCTTTTAAAGTTCTGTGGCTGTAGTCATTCTCGATGTAAGGCATAGAAAAATTTATTGGTCCAACCATCATAGATCACAAAAACACAGCATCATTCACATGCTCCGTAATAGAGCCTTAAGGTCTATTTCAAAAGAAGCAGATGTACAGAGAGAGAGAGAGAGAGAGAGAGAGAGAGAGAGAGAGAGAGAGAGAGAACTGTCACTAATAGCTAACACTCTATCTCTTAATGGATACCCTTCTAACATTTTAAACAAATGGCTATTTAAAGACAACCACCAACAACGTGTTACGGTGCCCCAATATGTGTCCACAGCTGTTATTCCATATATTAATTCAGTTTCCACAAAATTGGCAAGAATGTTAAAAGCTCATAACATCAGAGTAGTTTTTAAGCCAACTACCATGATCAGACAAATCTTAAGATCACCCAAAGTTGAGGTACCTTTCTTCAAATGTCCTGGAGTATATGAAATTCCATGCAATTCAGACTTCTAGAATTTTTTGAAATAAGACAGAAGGAACATGTGGAGATGTCAATCATAGTAGAATCATCCCATCTGGTTTAGCTCATCATTTCTCAACATCAAATCACGTTATAGATTGGAAAAACAGTTCTATGCCTTACATCGAGAATGACTACGGACACAGAACTTTAAAAGAAGCAGCTGTGGTACTACGCACAGGCAATAATTTAAATGGAAATCAAGGTATTATTCTTAAAGACATATGGACAAATCTCATCATCTCTCTCAGTTCAACAGAACTACAATATGCAAAAAACTACACAACACGTGGTCATGTTCTGACTGAAGCATTCGAACACATGCACGTCATCAAACACGTATGATCAAATGTAACGGCCTAACAGTTACTAAAGTGTATGTTTTAAATGTAACTTAATGCATTTGTTTTCACACCAGTTAAGCCTTGAAACTGCTAGACAGTGGCTAGTGAAACATGTTGGTTCTTTGTATATTTTATCATTTATCTTCCGGTCTTTTAATAATAAAAGTTCTTTATTTTAAGAGGATGTCTATTCTATGTCTTGCTGTAAATTCTTGTAGTTCAAGGAGTTTGTTGCTTAGGCCGTTGGGATTCCAAAATGCGATCTGTATGAAGTTGTTCGAACCAGGCGTATTACTCATTGCTTATCATTGTGAAGATGACTTGAGTGTTTTTTAAGAACTTATTTGTATCACTCTGATTGGGGTTGGTCTTGCTGAAAGCCGTTAGCATCTACCCTAGGGTGGCAGCTAAGATAGCAGCTGTGTTTTGACTGTTGGGTATAGGTTTTGCTGATTTAGCCTTTGAGGTGACTGCTGTGGCATATGAGCTGTGTGATGTTCACTGATGGATTCTTTCTTCAAGGGGTGTGACACTTTTTTGAGGTGGTGGAGTGCCTGCTTTTCTGGTTTTTGTGGGCCGCTGCAGTTTGCACATGTGGCTGGAGTTGTGCGTGGTTTGGAGCATGTGTGAGTAGGGTGACTGTCCCCTCATTTCACACGTTTGTACTCCGCTCTGCACAATTTCTGTGCGTGCCCATATCTCTGGCAGCGATGGCATTGTCCTGCTGTTGCTTTCTTTCTCAGTTGTTCTGTTTTAATCCTGAGGTTGCAAACTGTTTTGAGATCGTTAATCTCTCTTTGCTCCTTACTAATTTCCACAAGAACCAGCGGCATAGGACGTTTGTCTGTCCGGTACATTCTTGATATTTTTATGGGCTCCAGTCCTTGAGATCTAAGGTGCTATTTATTCGGACGTGATTGCTTCTACCAGTCCTCTGATGACAACGTTTAGGTTTTTTTCGCTTTTAAGTTCTAAAGTGTGGTATGGGGTCTTTAGCTCGTCAATTAACTTTGTTAGCCGACGGTAGTCTGATGTCCTTTCGGGCTGGATACGGACTCCTTCGTCGGAGTTTTTGGCTGTTTTGAATTTAATCTCGGAGTTTCTCATGGCCTCCGAGATTGTTGACCATTGTTTTTTTTTTTTTTTGTCTCTTAAGATTACCGGCGGGACTCGTTCTTTGATTTGTGCCGCTGTGTCCATTGGCTGGTGTTCGGTTCTTCGGGTCGTGTCTCTTTTCGTCGCTTTTTTCTGCTCACCGTTTGGTAGTCATTCGGTTCTTCCGGGGTCTGGGTATCTATGGCTGGGTTGTTGTCTCTTGTGTCATCTTGAGAAGTGCTGGGGAGAGGTTCTGAAGGTTGATAGTCCTCAGATTCGACTTCTGCGATCAGATAGATCTCTACTTTGCCCGGCCATTTTGTATGTAGCAGGTTCCCTACATGTCGGAAAATTGCAAGCAGTTGCTTAAAGTCTAGATCGTCGTACGGACTGTTCATGATGATTAAGCTTAGTCTGCAGTTTGCTGCACAATCTTTAGAATCACTATACTCTGTGATCACCTGTCTATCTTTACTTTTACCTTACCTTACCTTTACCTTGCCTTAACTAATCCTCCACTACGTTGAAAAGGGGTCGTGTCTTGTCTTGGCTCTTATTTGAGTTCGAATACGTCCGGTCCCGTTCCCGGGTCAACGAGAAGTTTCGAGGTCACGTGGGGTTCCGACCTGAAGTTACGATGTACGCTACAGCAGCGGAGTTTTGCTAACATGGTGGGAGATAATTTGTAATCGCCATCGGAGACCTGGGTTCCAGATAGTAAATGCCGAGAAAGCGACGTGACTAAAATAAACGGTTTTAGAAGAAATTAGATGCCGAGTTTCATGCCGCCAAGATCCAAATGTTCGCCGATATTATGAGGAGATCTCACGAAATCCCGGAGATGATATCGAAGTACAGTACGAAAGTCCGACGGTAATAGAAGGAAGTAATTTCAGGGATCATTCAGAAAAGATCAGACATCTGTTCAAAGTAAGATTTTTCCTTTGTTTATCTAGAAATAAGAAGATTGTGACGGTGATTTAATTAAGGGACTTGTTTTATAGTGATACTTGAGGACGTTAGGCCTTATGCTGATATCTGAAGTATTTTGTTATATGTGAGAGAAGGTCTGGCTAAATTTTAAGGTGAAACATCTCGTATTTTATGTTACAACTATTGCCTAATCCTGCAGAATGTTATATAAGATTAATCTGAGTATAACCAAGTTTAATGAGAGAAAATTATTGAAGCGTGGTCTTACTAGAATTGAATATGATGAGGAACTAAATTGTAAACGTAGTCATTAGTTGTAATTTGAAGCACAGAAGCTAATTTACTTAGAACTTAAAATTAATCCATTGTACATTTCATTGATGTTAAATAAATTGTTTTCTTCTTTAAATAACTTGCCTGATTTCTATTTCAATGCACTACTCAAAAAATTCGAATCTATGTGTGCCTGAAAGTAGACATTGTCACGACTGCATAACAGAAAACTTAAGTTGCTAGCTTTAATTAGAATTAAGAGAGAGAGAAGCTCCGTGTGTTTTATTGTGTTTATTCTTTTGGAGGAAGATTCAACTCCTACCCATGAATTTGGTCGCGCAGCTGGAAACAAAATAAATTTTCCAAATTCAGTTGAGAATAAACACCAGTAGGTTAGACAAAGAGATTGACTCCAGCCAGAGGCGATTTCTTTGTTCTGTAAATTTTGCACACGTGAGTTTGATTATTTGCGGCGATAAGACAGATGTGTAATAAAGGTTAAGAAGAAAGATTTAAACGAGATAACTATAGTTTTTACAAAGGCTCAGAAGACAAGATATATTTGAAGAAATGATAACATATTTAAAATAACTATAATTTTAATAACGGGATTCTAACCCAGGACTTTCCTACCGGAGAATACCATCGTTACTGAGCTCCAGACTCATTGGAAAGCTTATTAGAGATTAAAAAATCAAGAGTATCGGCAGCAGGGGTGGTGAGATCATCAGGATTACAGGGGTAGGTTCCTATACAACCTGAGAGTGAAGCTTATAGTTCAAAGTAAATGCCTCAGCATCTCTTTCATAAGATCTGACAAATTAGAGTAGTTCAGTCACTCAAGGTTTATGTTAGTCTCTAAGGAGAAGTTCTAAAAGAGGTCTACATTAGAAGAAAGAAACCGTGCAAATCGTAGACAGCCTCAGCAATTCTCCACACCGCTCTAGACATTCTGACAGAATAATTGGGAAATATGATTATTCACTAGATGACAGAGGCGTAAGAGACTAAACTCTCCTCTTCCACCCTCCAGTAAACGGAGTAGAGATGGTATTACGCTGGATGATGATGGTCACCCGTTACCCAAACGATCGGGTTGGTATATCCACCACTATCTAGGAAAACCTTTTTTTTTTTTTTCATAATCTGCCGCCGTATTCAACTGTCCGTTTACATTTTATATAATAAATGTATGAAAACTATTGTCTAACATTAAGTAATAAAAATGAAAATGTTCTAATAGGTTGCTAGTACTTATTCTAAAAATTATATATTTATTTGTGTATGTTTTAAGAATTATCCGTGCTGTCTTGGGCAGTGATTTTTTATCCCCATAATACTAGACTGCCAGAAGAAAGGCCGTTTGAAAGAAGAAAGAAGCAGGTTCGTTCTTTCTAGTCACCGAATTAAAGGGACTGTTTTACACACGGTTCCTAACTTAATCAGACTTAGGCGAAAGCAAGTAAAGTTTTCCTTTTTACCCGAGAACTTAAATCATTAACTGCGCAAGTCAAGAAAATAGAGCGTAATGAATACACCGTTATATCAGACGATAATATCCCGTTTAGGGGTTATAAAAACGATACGGCGACAGTTGTTTTCTGTATTCTCACCCAAACATCTTCAAAAATGAATCTTATCCCTGAACTCAACCTTCGATGTTAATCACTTTGGTGCACAAGCTTGTGATTCCAATGAATGTTCTAGCCTTAACAGGGTGAAGACTGCCGTATATTATTATTACTATTACATGATACGTCCACGAAGTCTCAAGACTCATCACGAGACGCTCACTCTACACTACATGATCAACCGTTTACACTACAATTCCCTAAACAGTATCTGTTAATTCTTGTTCTCCATTCGGTTAGCTGTTTTGCGGTAGTACACAGTAGTAAACGGTAGTAACAGTGCTTACGTATGAGATGACTAAGTTGAAAGTGAGTTATAAAGATTCCTCCCGTTATGATGAGAATCAAAGTTGGGCCATTTCATTTGAAGGTAATTGTCCCTCCGTCATTCTTCCAACTGCGCTGTTAAAGCATCATCTGTCACATGGCATTGCTTTATGAACTCTGATCACGGTCGAATTCAATAAGAACTCAGCACTTAGCAATATATATTCAGTATATTATTCACATTTTTTCCCCTTGCAGAATTTGGATGTGGTGGAAGAACCGTATTGAAGAACTATTTGGGGATAAAGTTACAGTGCACGTGACAAGCCATTTTTCACCTTAACGTCGATGCTAAGAAGGAGTTAAGGAAAAAGAGCATACTTAACAAGTCAAGTCTTTACGATGGATGAATCTTCGTTTGATGTCCATGGAACTGGGGAACCTTCACGTTCAGCGAAGAGTGACAGCGAAAACACAGGTCAAGAACAATAGGTCTCGAGCGAAAAATCTCCGAGCGTGACCGACACTAACATTAACACGCAGCAACTTTGTGACGAGGTTTTAGACATGAAAGAAGAAAGACAAGAAGCAGGTGCTGCTTGTGAAAAGTGTGGGAAAGAATATTCTCGCGCCTATGACCTCGAAATACACATTTCAATCCGGATTGGAAGGATTCATGAAGAAAGCTCATTAAAGAACTCAGATTGATTCAAAACCGTTTCTGTGTGAAATGTGTCGTAAGCAATTTTTTTATTTACAAAAACTTAAGATTCACAGAAGACGTTATAAGCTAGTAAAACATTTTCAATGTACAATATGTGAAAAAACATTTTCATACTAATGGGTACTTAAGCTGCATCAAAGAACTGTACACTTCTTTGATGCAGATAAAGATATAAAGATAAGCACTTTTCCTGTGAAAAATGTGGCAAATTGCTTTCTACCCTCGTTACTTTGGAAGCGCAGTTCAAATTACGTCATCAAAAAGAGAGAATCTCTTTCCCTGTTTAATTTGCAGGAAGATATTTTCACATTCAAAACTTAGAGAACACAAAAATATTCGCCAAAAACTTTTGGCTTAAACTGTGAGATATTATTCTAATACTTTTTTTTTAAATCATTACTTTAATATTTCTTTAGTAATCTCGCTTTTAATGAATGAAGTTTGGTTTAAATTTTGTAGAAATGTTACAAAAAATATCGAAAGTTGAGATATTTTCTAAATGTTTTTTTTTAATTTTCTTTTTCATTGTTGTATTTCCAGCTGTAGAATGAGCCAAAACATTTTACACATTTTTAATATATTGAGGGAATTAGCAAAGCCATAATCTTTAATCATGACAATGCCATTTTGAAACACATTTCGGTTTATGAAAAAAAAAATGTAATTACGTAGTTTATGAATCGCGTGATAATATTTTTATATCTGCGGATATATTTTTAATTTCAGCTTAGCGGCTAATTACGTAAATGTAATTTCATCTTTACGTGTAAAATAAAAATAAAAAAGGGGTTTTGCCAATTACCAAAATTTATATTTTTTCTTTTTCTTTTTCTTTTTTATTAAGTTCGTATCAATTCAAAGACAATATAAGTGTATTTGTTTAATTCTGAATAACTGAATACAGCGCAAATAAAGTGTACGTTAATAACTAATTGTGTATAATATGTAAGTTTTTAATCTTAAAGTACTACTTATAAAAAAATGAAATAAAATATAATAAAAATAAAGGTTTTATTGTATGTTTATTGATTATCCTTATTTGGCATTGGAGTGCGAAGATAACCTCAGGCTAAGAATGTGCTGCAAATAAAACACCTGAAATATAAAGAAGTTCAGGTTTCCTTGTTTTCAGGTACTTTTGGATATAACAAGTCTTAAACATGCTTCCAACAAATTAGTTACGATGATTGTCTAATTCATGTTGCTTCCAATAAAAGTTCCATTAATAATTTTTTATTATTAGGACCACAAGGGTATGGCAGATATTTCATGTAATAAAATATCCGGGTAGTTATTATGCATTTCCGAATTTTTTAGTTATGATAACATACTCTTGGTTTTCTATCCCGAACATCTACATCTTTCCTTGTTTAACCAGGTCTCCTTCATATCAACATTTTTTTTGCCAATTTCTGTTGATTAATGCCATAAATCCCTCGTTTATACTAATATTTCTAGAATTTTTGAAAAGCAATAAGAATCATCCCCCAAACTTAGCAAGTTGAATGGGATAAGTTTAGATTGCCCAGCAATGATTTTCAAGACGCATGCTCCATTTTTTAAGCAATTTATTATAATATTGACTGTAAATGTATATTTTGTCTAAATAGAGAGCTAAAAACGGAAAATATGGAATTATATGAACATTATATAGAATCCTTGCACAATCTAGAGCAGTGGTTCTTAACCTTATTTTGCCTGACGCCCCCTTTCAATTATTCGTATAGCCTGGCGTCCCCTGCTCAATTTTACACTAGGTTAATGATGACTCAATAAGATAATTATAATATATTAATATATTATTAGGCAAACCTAAATTACTATCAACATATTCAAACTGATAGTTAATTTAAAATTAATGACTTTGATATAAATTAATTTTTACTCAAAAAAGACATACACTTACTGTATTTAATAAGCCAATCATTAAAGTCTACCCTGAGCCTGATGTGATCCTGATAATTTTTCAATATCAGGTTCGATAAGTCTCAAATCTCCTCTTTCACTTATTTGCAATCTATTCGCTGCTTAACTATCGATTGCAACATCACGCTGAATCCTTTCTCGACCAAGTATGAAGAAGGAAAAACAATGAGCAGTAATTTTATTTTTTGTCAAAGCTAAGGATACTTGACTGCAGTTTGGCCAGAATTTTTCATACACATACTGTTGAAGTTGTACTTAGTTTCAAAATCAATTTTTAAGTCAACAAATTCTTTATCCAAATTTGGATGAAGAGAATGACATCAGAAAGAAATGGATTTATGATTCAATCGGGTATTTTAAGGTCAATAAGTCTTTGAATCTACTCATCAAGTCTTCTTTCAAGTAGCAGAAGATGGGAACAATAACAATCCAAACCTGTATCTAATATTAAATCATCTGGTATTTGAAAACTTGGGAACCGCAGAAAATCTCTACATTCAATACTCTGCTTGTAGAATGTTAATTTGCTGATAAATGCATTTATAATTCCTTTTCCTTTAACAAGATTCATTTTGCTTTCCTGCAGTTTGATGTTAACCTCATTTAATTGTGAAAATATCGGAAAGATATGCGATGTCAACCTTTTCCTTTTTTTTAGAACATTACGCGTTCTCATCACGTGAATTAAGAAATTACAAAATAGTATCGTAGAAATCATTAAGGCGTCACAGACATCATTAAAGCGTTTCCATCTGGGAGCTATCTAACTTCAGTGAGAAGCAAAAGACGCTCAAATTCTTCATTTTCATGGTAAAGTTCCAGAAATATACTGGTATTCAATGACTGGGCTTTTATTTTATTCAGTGTTTTAATAACATCATCCAAAGTCTTATGTAGTCTCCCGCTAAGAATTGTAAAGATATTTGGAACTGCTTCTTTTAAATGTGCTATAAATCCACGGTGACGACCAATCCTTGCTGGTGCTCCATCAGTTGCATACGCAATAATGTTTGTGAGAGGAATGTTTTTAGCGTTAATAAAGTCTTTAAAAACCAGTGACGGCCGGTGAAAATTTTAAGTGGGGGTGCTTAATATACAAAATAAAAAAATAAAAAATTATTTTTTTCTTAATCAGTATCCAATTTATTATTAAATAAATTTACATATTAAAAAAATGCTTTATTAAAAATATTTCACCCTCGCCACGAACAAACACCAATAATAAAAGTTTCGTATCTCACAGAAATAACGCGCGCAAGTATGCGATACACTGCCCAACCAAGCAGTGTTGGAATGATCTTGTAACGTGCAATCACAACAGCAAATGAATATCGGCGAGACTGGCTGCGATTGGTTGAACTTGATAATTCCGACACTGCGTTAGATGGCAGTGTATTTGTTTCGTAATCTAAAACGTTAATCGAACGATTCCAATCATTAACTATACAATCAATGTCAAAACATAAGCTGTAACTTTTAACATGTTGTATTGCATTTATATAATGTTGTAAGCCTTGTTATTATTTATAAACAGAAATAAAATTTTAATTTTTCATTTTTTCCTTGGAGGTGCTGCAGTGTCGCAGTGCTTATGTACGGGCCGCCTCTGATGGGGACATCGATTGGGAGAAGAAATGGTCACAGGGAGGTAAGAAAATAGAATTTATACATCTGCTGAGAGATAATTACCTAAAGCAGCATTTAAGAGAGGGACATGAAGCTTAATAGCGTTGTATCATATCACAGCATCAGCGAACTTAACACTTATCAATCTACAATATTTTTAACGAAATACACACGATTTACTTACGCTAAATACCTCCACTCCGTCTATTGCTAGTTCTTATAAAAGAAAGCTGTACCATACGAGGGTAGTATGAAAAGTTCTCGGCTTAACATAAAAAAAAAAAAACGAATTTATAATTTAAAAATTATTTTTATTTTTCAACATAATCTCCCTTAATTAACCGGCTTCTGTCCACTGTTTTGACTGCTGTTTGGATTCTGGTGTAATGGTTAATCCAACTCTCATCCATAGTAATAAATTGACACAAAAAAATCAGTTTTATTCTTGTTAAAACGCTCCAAGCACTGTTCAGTGATTTTCATGTGAGTGCGTTTTTAATCTGCTGTGAGCAAGCACAGCACCCATATTTGCGCAAAGCTCTTTCATTTGCAATTCTTCACACAAAATATATCCTACACGTTCTTTTAAAATGCCTATAGTCTTAGCAATTTCACACACTTTGACTCGCCGGTCATCCAGTGCCATATCGTGCACTTGATCAATGATTTCTGGTGTTGTTACTTTTTGGACGTCCTTCATGTAGATCATGTTCAAAGCTGGTACGGCCAAGTTTAAACTCGGCAGCCCATTTCTTAATTGTCGAAAACGAAGGAGAAGAGTGCCCATAAACTTTTATAAACTGTGAATTTCACATTCAGTGTGAATTTCATTTGGTGTTACACCTTCTTTTACAAAGAATTTTACAACCGCACGATACTCAATTTTATCCATTTCAAGGGATACAGACAACACTTCTGCTTCAGACAGCTGTATAAAACAAACTACTTGATAGAATGAGTTGCAATTTTACGTGGATGCTTATGACAGATGTACCAACTTAGAAAAAAAAAATCTTGCCGATAGTGTTGCCGTCTATGGTCGAGGCCAAGAATGTTTCTGACCACCCTCGTAAATAAAATCATTATTATTAGTAAAATATTCAAAACAAATGACTTATCTTTCAGCAGTAAGAACCGACGACGTTTACCAAATATCTTCGGTATCAAAAGTGTGATTAGTTCTTTCTCTTTTTAAGCACATTACTGTTGCTCCACTATTAAATAACATCCATTTCATTAGTAATTCTGATTATTCTAGCAATGATAAAACTAATTTATTAGGAATAATTTCATCCTATTAAAAATATACCTTGAAAACATACAAAGGTAAACTCCGAAAAAATAAAAACTTCTCATTCTATGACTTCCTTTGTCTGTTTGATTCAGAAATTATAGAAATATTTGAGAAATGGAGAAATATAAAAGGAGATTTTTTCGAGCCAACTGAGTTGAACATGAAAACAAGATTGATGAGCTCATATAAGATGTGTGTGTGTGCGTTGGATCTGGCTAAAGAGTAATCGCATTTTGTTTTCATAAGCAGGCCGATCTGCTAGAAGTATGTGTGTGTGTGTGTGTGTGGACCCATCTAAACGACAATCGCTTTTTATTTTCATAGGCAGGCTGATGTGAATATGACTCCGTTGAATACACAAATGTTTTTTACATGTAAAAACATTTGTGTGTGTTTTCTTTCAATTTTCAATGCAAATAATGAAAGAATAAAGAAAAGAAATAACACAGGCGAAAAGAATGATGAATGAAATATGATGAAACGAATATGAAAGTAAGAAAATAACAAACCTCGCAACCGATCTGATTTGTGTCCGATCGTCTCTTGTTGAGAATTTTTGAAATTACTGGCAGAAGAATAGAATGAAACGAATAGAAATATTTCAGAAGTAATTAAAACATAAAAAAATATATTTTTCGACACTCTTAAATTGAAATTAAAGAAAGGGAAATGGAAATGTGTTGGAACTTGGCCGAACAGCAATTCCTTTTCTAATTAATAGTTCGGGATTTCCACTGTTAGGAATCCATTCACGACACAAATAGTTTTTAATTCATCAGTCCTGCCTGCTTATTCAGCTACCCTTCGTGTTTTTAGCGGTTTCGATTCTTGATTAATATCTTCCTGGATTGAATAACTGATCAGATTTCAAGTGGAACAAAAATAAGAATCTGAAGCACACAGTTTAGAAAATCAAAGAAAGAGGAAGTTTTTTTTTTTTTTTTTTTTTTTTTTTTTTGCAGAACAGAGCAATTTGAGGGAATTCTTAGGAGAGGTTTTAAATATATCATCCTCGTTTCTTCACCAATTCTATTGTGAAAACACACTTAAGTGTTTTTTTTTTCTTTTAAAGAAAAAAGTGTCTTTTAAAAGCACAATCAGCATATGTTTAACTAAAATAGTTCCAGAATGTCGGATTATTGACGATGGTCATTCTACTCTCCTTAACTCAGCACGGACTTTATTTATTAATTTTATTTTTTATATTAATCCAGATTTTCTTTAAGACCATTCCAACCATTGAGGAATGTGCAACGTCCGAAATCGGCTAAAGAATTAAATACGTTCTAATAAAGAAGCCCCTTCTGATTGAACAGAACTGGAAACTACAGTAGAGGGAAATTTCACAACTAAACTGAATTAGGATTAGGTGAATTAGGTATCCGTTGAATTATTCTCGGATAAAACAAAATAGAAATTTGCACGGAATATCTCCTTTAAACTGCAAAAAAGAGAAAAATGTGAAATAAATGATAATATAACAGAACTATATTGAAATAAAAGAATGAAAAAAAAAGGACAAGATCGTTTCAGAAGTTAGAATAACAATAAAAGTGGAATTAATTGATAATAAAAAATAATAAAGAAACATAAGACATGTAGGTATTGAGAAAAAGAAATATTTGATGAAATTTAGTAGAAAAGGGAGACGATATATTATTAATAGAGTAACGATGCATATTATAAGAGAAATTCGTCAAAAATAAATGCCACATAATAAGACGAATAACACAACAGAATGATTCAAAGATAAATTTTCAAGAGATTGACAATTTAAATCAAAACTCTAATGGCGCAATGACAAATGTAATGTAATGCAGGACTGGAATATTTTATGATTGTATTTAATAGTTGATGTTATTTACTGGTAGCACTTTAGCTTCCATTTTACACGAAACATGCATGTCTTAGTAAAAGCGGGTTGTTCTTATAATAGAAATTCATAAATATAAATTAAATATAAATATAAAATAAATATATTTTTACCAATGCTAGAAATATCTTCGGGAAATGATGATAGGAAATGGTGAAAAATAATTAAAAAAGCACATCTGATTTCATTTATTGATGAAGAAACCATAAACTATAATATGAAATCCATACAGATGAGAATAAATATTTTAAAATAAATGTGAAACAAAATTGTAAATAACTTTAAAACAAAGAACTATTTAAAATAAGTTTAAATTTTATTTTTTTATTAAAATTGTGTTATAAATTAATTCTCCTATTTAGAAATTGAAGAGATAATTTATAGCTATCTATAATGAGAATTCAGTTCCGAAATTTTTTAACTTTAAATGCTAATTTCTATCAATAAGACGAATTTCCACTTCATTTAATTTGTAAATATAATTTCAACATAAAATAAAATATGTTTTCATTTATACATTTAAAGGATTAAATGTATAAAATATGCATTAATACAGTAAATGAGTAAATCAAACCAAGTAATATTAAAGAGTGGCACACAATCAACATTTAGATTCAGATATCATCGCTAACAACCATTCCGAAGGGGGGGGGGGGGAAGACTGATAAAGTTCTGCAGTTGGAGATCAGCAACACTTTTAAATCAAGACGCTTTGGGAAAGAATACAGTATATTTGTAAAAGGCGACTCTGCTAAGATAATTTAGTGTCTTTGGAGGAGGGGTTGCTAAAACGAAATTCACGATCTGAATTAATTGATTTAATTAGAAAAAGAAAACTAAAGGTCTATTTCATAAAATACATAGAATCCTTTAATTTGTAATTAAAAGAAAGTTAGAAGAAACTGATAAGACAGCGTTTATGTGTAGTTCTAATTCTAACTGTAGCGACGTCAGTGTTTTGTGCGTAGCTATGGCAAATCACAACTTCCCATAATGATTTATAGTCTCGCCATCTAGCGATGAGAAAACACGTAAGTAACGGAGTTATTTTGGTTTGTGATGGAAACAGAAATGCTAGCCGTAAGCAACCATTATTATAATATAACAATTATAAACATCATATTATATATAATTAATTTTCTTAAATCTATTATAATGTTGATATTATTATGTGAATGAATAGTCAATAGGTAACACAATAAAACATATAATGAATGTATTCAAATATATCAAATATATAAACTCCTCAGGAGATGGAATATCCGGGATTTAAATCAAAATACCTTAAATTTCTCATTTCTATTGTATATCTTTTACACAGTTTAACATGTAACTGGAAAGATTCGTTACTGTGGATATTTCCGTTCTTCGGTCCAGATAGATATGCGCCCTGAAGTGTAAGGCAGAAGTCTCGGAGTGTCGCTTGAAGGGCTGGGTACGGACAGCAGTGAAATATGACATTATTGATCCAACTCGTAACAACAATCCCAGAGCTTGAATTATCTGATGATTCATTGTTAACGTACCTTGTTAAACTATAAATAGTGTTATTATTACCCACAAATCACAGAAACCGAAATAATGAATGCCTAAAACACCATCAATAAAAAGAACCAAAGAAATAAACAGTGTGTGTGTGTGTGTGTATATATATATATATATATATATATATATATATATATATGTAGGAAGTATTTTTACCTTGGGTATAAATATGTTAAAGATACCAAGTAATTTTAAACCTGGTTTTACTCCATTTCCCAAGTAAGCAAACAGACTAAAAGTCAAGTTTGCGCCTGCAATTGATGCAAGTCTAACTGATCCCACAGGTAGTGCAGGATCAGGGCAACT